>NC_053028.1:162866387-162986685 GCF_003073215.2 Triticum urartu
TCGCAGTCTCGCCACAGCCCACCTAGTCCATCCTCCTTCCCCTCTTCGCTTCTGGAGTTGTTCAATGCGACCGCATGGTCCGAAACCCCCTCTGCACAGTGCATCAAACCCCTCACGTGCGCGTCCGAAATTGTCCCGAACCCGACCCGGGAAATCGTCACCGTTGGATCCGGATCATCCCCTAACGTCTACAAAACATCTCCGTTTTGTTAATTGGACTCCCTAGCTATTTTATCCGTGATCGTCCGATTGCGATCGTAGGGTCGAGATAGCCCATAACCTAATCCGTGAGGTATATATATAGTCCACCCTTAGTCTAATTTCAGACCAAATCCCTAATTTCTAGGGATCCTCTCAGCCGCCGCCGCCGCACTCATTCCCCACCTCGGGATCCTCTCATTCCCCCTGCACCAGCCATCTCCCTTCGATCCATCGATCCACCCAACCGGCCGCTTCTTCCTCCATCCACCCAAGCCCATCGATCCTCTACCTCCTCGCTCTCCTCGTCGACCAGGGAGACGAGCTCCTCCCGAGCGCCTCCGCCTTACCTCGTCGCCCGCCAGCATGCTCAAGGACGCCCGAGGCCGTGCCTCCTCTCCCTCCTCGGCTTGATCCCGAATGGATCATGAGCACCGAGCGCTCAAACCAGCTAGCAGATGAGTCGCCGCCCGTCTCCATTTCTCCCCCTGTTTTCCTCTCTTTCCTCCTCTAACCTCTCCCCCTTGTTTGATTTCTTCTCTGCCAGGAAATGAAAGGGGCTCGCCCCTAATGCCATGGCCTCCGGCGACCGAAGCCGCCGTGTGTCCTCTCCTTCCCGTCCCTGCCGTCCCCGTCGCCTGACCGCGCTCCCGCACATGGCGCCCACGACGCCGTCCTCTGGCTCGACCCCGCTCACCGAGCTCCCTGCCACACCGGAGTTCTGCCACTTCCTTTCCTTGCAACACCGCCAGGCCTCGTCGCCGGAGTCCCGTGCGTCGTCGTGCCGGTTGACTGGGTCCACTGCTGCGCCTTCCTTTCGAGGGAGATGAGCGACGCGACCTGGAGCCTGCGTCCTTCCCTCACGTTGACTGCAGCCTCGATCCGAGCCAGCATGGACGAGCGCCAGAACCCAGCTTCCCCTGCCTCGCCCACGGGCTTCTTCGTTCGATCCAACCGCCCCTGCCCGTTGACCTCCACGCCCGTGTGGACCAAGTCCAACCGCAGAACGCTGTGGCCCAGCGCACCAAGCCGCAGCCAGCCCATCCAGCCGCTACATCTATTGGGCCAGCTAGCAGTTTCGGCCCAACTCGTATTTTTTTCCCGTGAAACGATTTATCTTTTTCCAGAGGAGACCAGTTTTGCAAAAAAGGCCTTGTGGATCATGCATATAATAACTCACAATTGGTGCATCGGTTTAAAATGATTTATATATGAAAGTTGCTTAGAATTTTGTGTAGATTCATATTGTGCAACTTTCATCTATGTTTAAAATGATGTTTGTTCATAATTTACCTAATGCCATGCTAAAATGTTTTATTTCATAACTAAATAACCGTAACTCCGAATTTAATAAACTTTATATGTAATTGGGGTAGAAAAATGCCTAGTTTAACATGGTGGCTTTACTTTGCATGTTTAATAACTCTAAAATGGTGTTTAGGACAGAACAGTACCTAACCTAATATATGCACATGAGGAGTTTCCGGACTTGTTGTTTTGTTGTTCCGGCCTCATTTAAACTTGACTAGATAGGTAGTTTTATTTTGCTTCCCCTCTTGCCATGTTTAACAACATTTAATATTGTTGGGTACATAAACGAGAGAGAACTAAATAAGTCATGTGGTGTTTTCTTCAAATATGCAACTCCGTTGCATAATGAGCTCCACTAAATTTGTAGGATTGTTTGTGCACTTTGCCATGCCATGCTTCATTAAACCGGACATGCATCATACTTGGTTGTGCATCATCCCATGTTCATGTATTGGTTGTTTACTATGTTGTGTGCTTCTTTCTGGTGTTGCTTCTTCAGGTTGGTTCCGATAACGCCGCATTTGTGAGGACCCATTCGTCTACGTCCGTTTGTCTTCTTCATGGACTCGTTCTTCTTCCTTGCGGGATCTCAGGCAAGATGATTATATCCTCGAAATCACTTCTACCTTTGCTTGCTAGTTGCTCGCTCTTTTGCTATGCCTATGCTGCGATACCTACCACTTGCTTATCATGCCTCCTATATTGTTGAACCAAGCCTCTAACCCACCTTGTCCTAGCAAACCGTTGTTTGGCTATGTTACCGCTTTGCTCAGCCCCTCTTATAGCGTTGTTAGTTGCAGGTGAAGATTGAAGTATGTTCCTTGTTGGAACATGGAGTTGTTGTTCCTTGTTTACTTGTTGGGATATCACTATATATCTTGTTTAATTAATGCATCTATATACTTGGTAAAGGGTGGAAGGCTCGGCCTTATGCCAGATGTTTTGTTCCACTCTTGCCGCCCTAGTTTCCGTCATATCGGTGTTATGTTCCCAGATTTTGCGTTCCTTACACGGTTGGGTAATAATGGGAACCCCTTGATAGTTCGCCTTGAATAAAACTCCTCCAGCAATGCCCAACATTGGTTTTACCATTTGCCACCTAGCCTTTTCTTTTCCCTTGGGGGTCGCGCGCCCAAGGGTCATCATTATTTTAACCCCCCGGGCTAGTGCTCCTCTGAGTGTTGGTCCAACCGAGCGATGTCCGGGGCTACCAGGGGCAACTCCGGGCTGGCCTACCCGACGTCTTGCTCATCCGGTGTGCCCTGAGAACGAGATATGTGCAGCTCCTATTGGGATTTGTCGGCACATCTGGGTGGTGTTGCTGGATTTGTTTTAACTTGTCGAAGTGTCTTGAAGAACCGAGATACCAAGTCTGATCGGAATGTCTCGGGAGGAGGTCTATTCCTTCGTTGACCGTGAGAGCTTGTCATGGGTTAAGTTGGGACACCCCTGCAGGGATTTGAACTTTCGAAAGCCGTGCCTGCGGTTATGGGCAGATGGGAATTTGTTAATGTCCGGTTGTAGATAACTTGAACCTTAACTTAATTAAAATGAATCAACTGCGTGTGTAACCGTGATGGTCTCTTTCCAGCGGAGTCCGGGAAGTGAACACGGTGTTGGAGTTATGCTTGACGTAGGTTGTTCTAGGATCACTTCTTGACCATACTTTTATCGACCATGCTTTGCCTTCTCTTCTCGCTCTCATTTGCGTATGTTAGCCACCATATATGCTAGTCGCTTGCTGTAGCTCCACCTCATACCTTTTACCTTACCCTTAAGCTTAAATAGTCTTGATCGCGAGGGTGCGAGATTGCTGAGTCCCCGTGACTCACAGATACTTCCAAAACCAGCTTGCAGGTGCCGATGAGTCTGTGCAGATGACGCAACCAAGCTCAGGAGGAGCTCGATGATGACCTTGCCCTTTGTGTCGTTTCGTTCTAGTTGATCAGTAGTGGAGCCCAGTTGGGGTCGATCGGGGACCTTGTCGCATTTGGGGTTCTTCTTTTATTTTGGTTCCGTAGTCGGACCTTGAGTGTATTTGGATGATGTAATGCTTTATTCATGTAATTGTGTGAAGTGGCGATTGTAAGCCAACTATGTATCTCTTTCCCTTATGTATTACATGGGTTGTGTAAAGATTACCTCACTTGCGACATTGCTTTCAATGCGTTTATGCCTCTAAGTCGTGCTTCGACACGTGGGAGATATAGCCGCATAGAGGGCGTTACAAATTCCTTCTACCGTATCATTTGAGGTGGTATTATGTCATTCTTGATAATTTGAATTCATGTTTCATGATTCACAGGTTGTTAAGAATGGGGTATTTTAAATCCATCAATCTCTTCATTGGAGTTATCTTGTGTCATGTTACACCTAAAGCTTTCCCTAAGGATCGTTGCTACTTATGGTGCTTATAAATTATCCAAGTTCTTCATTTATCCTCCCGGTGAAATAAGTTTCTCGTCTCCTTGTTCTTATCAATCAAATTCTTTTCCTGTGAGTGGCAGGTTGTCACCTCATAATTTGAGAGGTATTCCATAAGATCATATCAAGCTTATTCTTTTCGTTGGTGGTTTTCCAACAACTCCATTCTACCATTTGTTGTAAACGTGCTCCCTCAAGATCTTGTTTCTCGTCGTTCATTCCATTCCATTCCCACGTTTGTTCTGGAGGCATTGTGATGTTGCTCTCTTCAACCAATCTTCTTGTCTTGTCAGGTTCGTGTTTGATTCGTGCTTATCCATTTAACCGGAGTGTTGTGCCCCTTTCCTCAACTTCTTTTCGTCTTATCAAGTCTTGTAACACTTTTCAATCGGAGTACTGCCCGAATTTGTTCTTCCTTGTTACTCTTCGCAAACGGAGTGATTTCAACTTCGTTCATCTCCGTGGTATTCTTTTCTCGAAGTGGCTTAACCTTTTCAAGGTTCTTTGGTTTCACTCGTTTGTCAAAGAAGCAACTTAGTTTTACCTCTTCTCTTTCTCTTCCGTTTTCCCTCCGGTGCCATTCTAGATCTCGAGACGAGATCCTCTCGTAGTGGTGGAGTGTTGTAGCGCCCCGAGACCGATGTGCCAGGTGTCTTCCAGTTATTCGCTGTTGTTGCGTTGTCATTGCTTGTGTGTCATGCATTGCATATCATGTCATCATGTGCATTTCATTTGCATACAAGTTCGTCTCGACGAGTACATCATTTCATCTCATTGAATCATTTTCATTTGAGGTCATATTGGTGCCCGAAATGTTGTTGGAATAGGGCTATGTGAGTAACTTGTCAGATCTGTTTCAGCAAATGACATTTTGTCATTTTTGCCATGATTAATGTGTGCATGATATGATGTTGAGCTCTACATGTGTTTTGTTATATGCCATGCCATATTTATAGTGGTGCTTGCCATGTATTTTTGTGATTTTTGTGGTGACTAGCACAAGCTTGCAAAGTAGCATAATCGATAATGCTGATTTCAGGGACTTAGTTTTTCACTAAGTCCTTGTCCTGATTTTGTCGTTATGCCATATGTTCATGTTGTTTCTTAGTGATCCGTGCCTCTTTTGAGGATAATCTGTAAGGATTTTTGTTAACATTATGGTTCTCTATCCATCCATGTCTTTGTTTGCATTTATGGAGCACCCTAGCTTGAGTCAATCGAGCTCTACTTTCGCTATATCGTGAATCCTGGCAGATTGTTGACTTGTTAGCGATTTTGCCGAGGATGTTGCTATTGATCCATACATGCTATGATGTTGTTCTTGTCATGTCTAACTTCTATGACATGTCTTCTTGATGGGTGTATGCTTAGTTTGTCATGCCATGCTTTGTAGTGAGTGCATCGAGCTCGTAAACATGCCTACTCGTTAACTGATTTGCATGCTCCAGTTTTTCACTTAGTCTGAGATCTGTTTATGTTTTTGCCATGTTCACATGCTTGCAATTGTATTTTCTGATCCCTTTTGGCTCAAGGTCACTAAGGGACCTTTGTTAAGTGCTTTGAGTAGCTTCATGCCGTGCCTTGCTTTGCCATGTTAAGTTCCTGTAGCATGTAGTTTTCATGCTCTAAATTGTGCTTCCTGATGATAAATTCTAGACTTGTGTTAATTTCACTGTCTGAAACCTGTTATCATTTGCACTTTTGCCATGCTTGTTTGAACCTATTAATGGATGAATTAGCCATAGCTCAGTGTTCTTCTTTTGTTAAGCTTCATGAGTGGATCCCTGCCATGTATTTTGTTGCCATGTTTGAGTGTTGTAGCATATTTATCTTGATGCATTTAGTTGGTCACTTGCTGATTATCGCAGACCGGTGTCATATTTGTTTTGCTTGCCATTTCCAAACCGTGCTTCCGATTCCGGTGATCTTTATATCGATTTCAACCGAAATCACCTCACCTTTCCAGTGGCACTCTTGGATTTCCAAGTTGAGGCCAGGTTCAATCATTCCTTTGCAAATCATGCATATGCATCGCATACCGCATCCCGCATATCATACCATGTTCATGTGTTGGTTGTTTACTATGTTGTGTGCTTCTTTCCGGTGTTTGCTTCTTTGTGTTGGTTCCGATAACGTCGCGTTTGTGAGGACCCGTTCGACTACGTCCGTTTGTCTTCTTCATGGACTCGTTCTTATTCCTTGCGGGATTTCAGGCAAGATGACCATACCCTCGAAATCACTTCTATCTTTGCTTGCTAGTTGCTCGCTCTTTTGCTATGCCTATGCTGTGATACCTACCACTTGCTTATCATGCCTCCCATATTGTTGAACCAAGCCTCTAACCCACCTTGTCCTAGCAAACCGTTGTTTGGCTATGTTACCGCTTTGCTCAGCCCCTCTTATAGCGTTGTTAGTTGCAGGTGAAGATGAAGTTTGTTCCTTGTTGGAACATGGAGATGTTGTTCCTTGTTGGAACATGTTTAATTGTTGGGATATCACAATATGTTTTATTTAATTAATGCATCTATATACTTGGTAAAGGGTGGAAGGCTCGGCCTTATGCCTGGTGTTTTGTTCCACTCTTGCTGCCCTAGTTTCTGTCATATCGGTGTTATGTTCCCGGATTTTGCGTTCCTTACGCGGTTGGGTTATAATGGGAACCCCTTGACAGCTCGCCTTGAATAAAACTCCTCCAGCAATGCCCAACATTGGTTTTACCATTCGCCACCTAGCCTTTTCTTTCCCTTGGGTAGGCCTGCCCAAGGGTCATCTTTATTCTAACCCCCCCGAGCCAGTGCTCCTCTGAGTGTTGGTCCGAACTGGGCAGCCTGCGGGGCCACCTCAGGGCAACTCGAGGGTTGGTTTTACTCGTAGCTTGACCTATCTGAGTGTGCCCTGAGAACGAGATATGTGTAGCTCCTATCAGGATTTGTCGGCACATTCGGGCAATGTTGCTGGACTTGTTTTACCATTGTCGAGGATGTCTTGTAACCGGGATTCCGAGCCTGATCGGGTCTTCCCGCTAGAAGGAATATCCTTCGTTGACCGTGAGAGCTTGTGGTGGGCTAAGTTGGGACACCCCTGCAGGGATTTGAACTTTCGAAAGCCGTGCCCGCGGTTATGGGCAGATGGGAATTTGTTAATGTCTGGTTGTAGAAAAACTGAAGTTGACCTTTATTAAAATACATCAACCGCGTGCGTAACCGTGATGGTCTCTTCTCGGCGGGGTCCGGGAAGTGAACACGGTGTTGGAGTTATGCTTGACGTAGGTTGTTTTAGGATCACTTCTTGATCATAGTTCATCAACCGTGCTTTTGCCTTCTCTTCTCGCTCTCTTTTACGAATATGTTAGCCACCATATATGCTAGTCGCTTGCTGCAGCTCCACCTCATACCTTTACCTTACCTATAAGCTTAAATAGTCTTGATCGCGAGGGTGTGAGATTGATGAGTCCCCGTGACTCACAAATACTTCCAAAACCAGTTTGCAGGTGCCGATATTACCGAGCAGGTGATGCAACCAAGCTCAAGGAGGAGCTCGATGAAGATCTTGTCCTTTGAGTTGTTTCGTTCTTTTTGATCAGTAGTGGAGCCCAGTTGGGGTCGATCGGGGATCTGTGTAGCTTTTGGGGTAGTCTTCTTTTATTTTGGTTCCGTAGTCGGACCTTGATTGTATCTGGATGATGTAATGCTTTATTCATGTATTGTGTGAAGTGGCGATTGTAAGCCAACTATGTAACTCTTTCCCTTATGTATTACATGGGTTGTGTGAAGATTACCTCACTTGCGACATTGCTTTCAATGCGGTTATGCCTCTAAGTCGTGCTTCGACACGTGGGAGATATAGCCGCATCGAGGGCGTTATAGCTATTTAGTTAATTATTTTTGAAGATGATTAATAGATAAATTCCTCACGTCCAGCAATTTATTTTAGATCCAGATCTTGCGCTAGCTACAGATTACTACAGACTGTTCTGTTTTTGACAGATTCTGTTTTTCGTGTGTTGTTTCCTTATTTTGATGAATCTATGGCTAGTAAAATAGTTTATAAACCATAGAGAAGTTGGAATACAGTAGTTATAACACCCATATAAATAAAGAATGAGTTCATTACAGTACCTCAAAGTGGTCTTTTGTTTTCTTTTGCTAACGGAGCTCACGAGATTTTCTACTTTAAGTTTTGTGTTGTGAAGTTTTCAAGTTTTGGGTAAAGATTTGATGGATTATGGAACGTGGCAAGAGCCTAAGCTTGTGGATGCCCATGGTACCCCCAAGATAATCTAAGGACACCTAAAAGGCAAAGCTTGGGGATGCCCCGGAAGGCATCCCTCTTTCGTCTACTTCTATCGGTAACTTTACTTGGAGCTATATTTTTATTTACCACATGATATGTGTTTTGCTTGGAGCGTCTTGTACGATTTGAGTCTTTGCTTGTTAGTTTACCACAATCATCCTTTCTGTACACACCTTTTGAGAGAGCCATACATGATTTGGAATTTGTTAGAATACTCTATGTGCTTCGCTTATATCTTTTGAGTTATATAATTTTGCTCTAGTGCTTCACTTATATCTTTTAGAGTGCGGTGGTGGATTTGTTTTATAGAAACTATTGATCTCTCATGCTTCACTTAGGTTATCTTGAGAGTCTTAAATAGCATGGTAAGTTTCTTAAAATCCTAATATGCTTGGTATACAAGATTAATAATAAAACTCTCTTATGAGTGTGTTGAATATTATGATAAGTTTGATACTTGATAATTGTTTTGACATATGGAGATGGTGATATTAAAGTCATGCTAGTTGAGTAGTTGTGAATTTGAGAAATACTTGTGTTGAAGCTTGTGATTCCCGTAGCATGCACGTATGGTGAACCGTTATGTGATGAAGTCAGAGCATGATTTATTTATTGATTGTCTTCCTTATGAGTGGCGGTCGGGGACGAGCGATGGTCTTTTCCTACCAATCTATCCCCTAGGAGCATGCGCGTAATACTTTGCTTTGATAACAGGTAGATTTTTGCAATAAGTATATGAGTTCTTTATGACTAATGTCGAGTCCATGGATTATACGCACTCTCACCCTTCCACCTTTGCTAGCCTCTCTAATACCGCGCACCTTTCGCCGGTATCATACACCCATCATATACCTTCCTCAAAACAGCCACCATACCTTCCTATTATGGCATTTCCATAGCCATTCCAAGATATATTGCCATGCAACTTTCCACCGTTCCGTTTATGACACACTCCATCATTGTCATATTGCTTAGCATGATCATGTAGTTGACATCGTATTTGTGGCAAAGCCACCATTCATAATTCTTTCATACATGTCACTCATGCATCATTGCATATCCCGGTACACCGCCGGAGGCATTCATATAGAGTCATATTTTGTTCTAAGTATCGAGTTGTAATTGTTGAGTTGTAAGAAAAATAAAAGTGTGATGATCATCATTATTAGAGCATTGTCCTAGTGAGGAAAGGATGATGGAGACTATGATTCCCCCACAAGTCGGGATGAGACTCCAGACGAAAAATAAATAAAAGAGGCCAAAGAAGCCCAAATAAAAAAGAGAGAAAGAAAAGATGCCATACAAAAATAAAAAAGGCCCAAATAAAAAAATGAGAGAAAAAGAGAGGAGGGACAATGTTACTATCCTTTTACCACACTTGTGCTTCAAAGTAGCACCATGATCTTCATAGTAGAGAGTCTCTCTTGTTATCACTTTCATATACTAGTGGGAATCTTTCATTATAGAACTTGGCTTGTATATTCCAATGATGGGCTTCCTCAAATTGCCCTAGGTCTTCATGAGCATGCAAGTTGTATGCACACCCACTTAGTTTCTTTTTGATATCTATACGTATAGCTCTAGTGCATCTGTTGCATGGCAATCCCTACTCACTCACATTGATATCTATTGATGGGCATCTCCATAGCCCGTTGATACGCCTAGTTGATGTGAGACTATCTTCTCCCTATTTGTCTTCTCCACAACCACCACTCTATTCCACCTATGGTGCTATATCCATGGCTCACGCTCATGTATTGCGTGAAAATTGAAAAAGTTTTGAGAATGTCAAAAGTATGAAACAATTGCTTGGCTTGTCATCGGGGTTGTGCATGATTTAAATATCTTGTGTGGTGAAGATAGAGCATAGCCAGACTATATGATTTTGTAGGGATAACTTTCTTTAGCCATGTTATTTTGAGAAGACATAATTGCTTTGTTAGTATGCTTGAAGTATTATTATTTTTATGTCAATATGAACTTTTGTCTTGAATCTTTCGGATCTGAATATTCATACCACAATTAAGAAGAATTACATTAAAATTATGCCAAGTAGCACTCCGCATCAAAAATTTTGTTTTTATCATTTACCTACTCGAGGACGAGCAGGAATTAAGCTTGGGGATGCTTGATTCGTCTCCAACGTATCTATAATTTTTGATTGCTCCATGCTATATTATCTACTGTTTTGGACATTATTGGGCTTTATTATCCACTTTTATATTATTTTTGGGACTAACCTATTAACCGTAGGCCCAGCCCAGAATTGCTGTTTTTTTGCCTATTTTAGGGTTTCGAAGAAAAGGAATATCAAACGGAGTCCAAACGGAATGAAACCTTCGGGAACGTGATTTTCTCATCGAATACAACTCAGGAGACTTGGAACCTACGTCAAGACACGTAACAGGAGGCCATGAGGTAGGGGGCGCGCCTACCCCCCAGGTGCGCCCTCCACCCTCGTGGGCTCCCTGTTGCTCCACCGACGTACTTCTTCCTCCTATATATACCCACGTACCCCCAAACGATCAGATACGGAGCCAAAACCCTAATTCCACCGCCGTAACTTTCTGTATCCACGAGATCCCATCTTGGGGCTTGTTCCGGAGCTCCGCCGGAGGGGGCATCGATCACGGAGGGCTTCTACATCAACACCATAGCCTCTCCGATGAAGTGTGAGTAGTTTACTTCAGACCTACGGGTCCATAGTTAGTAGCAAGATGGATTCTTCTCTTTTTTGGATCTCAATACAATGTTCTCCCCCTCTCTTGTGGAGATCTATTCGATGTAATCTTCTTTTTGCGGTGTGTTTGTTGAGACCGATGAATTGTGGGTTTGTGATCAAGTCTATCTATGAATAATATTTGAATCTTCTCTGAATTCTTTTATGTATGATTGGTTATCTTTGCAAGTCTCTTCGAATTATCAGTTTGGTTTGGCCTACTAGATTGATATTTCTTGCAATGGGAGAAGTGCTTAGCTTTGGGTTCAATCTTGCGGTGTCCTTTCTCGGTGACAGTAAGGGCAGCAAGGCACGTATTATATTGTTGCCACCGAGGATAACAAGATGGGGTTTTCTTCATATTGCATGAGTCTATCTCTCTACATCATGTCATCTTGCTTAAGGTGTTACTCTGTTTGTAACTTAATACTCTAGATGCATGCTGGATAGCGGTCGATGAGTGGAGTAATAGTAGTAGATGCAGGCAGGAGTCGGTCTACTTGTCTCGGACGTGATGCCTATATACATGATCATACCTAGATATTCTCATAACTATGCTCAATTCTGTCAATTGCTCAACAGTAATTTGTTCACCCACCGTAGAATACTTATGCTCTCGAGAGAAGCCACTAGTGAAACCTATGGCCCCGGGTCTATCTTTATTATATCAATCTCCTACTACTTAGTTATTTACTTTGCTATTTACTTTGCCTTTATTTTACTTTGCTTCTTTATCATAAAAATACCAAAAATATTATCTTATCATATCTATCAGATCTCACTCTCGTAAGTGGCCCTATAGGGATTGACAACCCCTATTTGCGTTGGTTGCGAGGATTTATTTGTTTTGTGCAGGTGCGAGGGACTCGCGCGTAGCCTCCTACTAGATTGATACCTTGGTTCTCAAAAACTGAGGGAAATACTTACGCTACTTTGCTGCATCATCCCTTCCTCTTCGGGGAAAACCAACACAGTGCTAAAAGAGGTAGCAAATAATAGCCCGTAATGCAATAAATGTCGATATAAAAGGATGATGCAAAATGGACGTATCAACTCCCCCAAGCTTAGACCTCGTTTGTCCTCAAGCGAAAGCCGAAATCGAAAATATGTCCACATGTTTAGAGATGGAGGTGTCGATAAAAATAAAATACGGACATGAGGGCATCATGATCATTCTTAGAACAATAACAACATATATATATATATATTGTCATATGATCTCTTATGCTAAAGTAACAATTCAATCACAATTTCAGGTATGAATCATAAACTTCATTGAAAACTAACAAACTCTAATCTTAGTCAATGAGGCAATTGCAATTTATCATAACATAGGAAAGAGTCAATATAAGAGCTTTTCAGCAAGTCCACATACTCAACTATCATTTAGTCTTTTACAATTGCTAACACTCACGCAATATTTATGGGTATGTAGTTTTAATCGGACACTGAGAATGATAGGGGGTTATAGTTTTGCCTCCCAACGTTTTACCTCAAGGGTAATGTCAACAATAATAGCTCATGCAGACTCACATCCGATTAGCTATATGTATCTGGATCTTTCCAACACATTGTGCTTGACAAAGGATAAAATGTAAGAAAGGAAAGGTGAAGATCACCATGACTCTTATGTAAGGTAGAAGATAAAAGTAAAAGATAGGCCCTTCGCAGAGGGAAGCAGAGGTTGTCATGCGCTTTTATGGTTGGACGCACAAAATCTTAATGCAAAAGAACATCACTTTATATTGCCACTTGTGATATGGACCTTTATTATGCAGTCCGTCACTTTTATTTCTTCCATATCACAATATCGTATAAAGCTTATTTTCTCCACATTAATAAGTCATACATATTTAGAAGGCAATTTTTATTGCATGCACCGATGACAACTTACTTGAAGGATCTTACTCAATCCATAGGTAGGTATGGTGGACTATCATGGCAAAACTGTGTTTAATGATATTTGGAAGCACAAGTAGTATTTCTACTTGGTGCAAAGAACTTGGCTAGGATGAGAAGGAAAGGCAAGCTCAACATGTTGGATGATCCATGACAATATAATTTATCTCAGATGTAAGAAAACATAACCCATTATGTTGTCTTCCTTGTCCAAAGTCAACTCTTTAGCATATCATACTTTAATGAGTGCTCACAATCATAAAAGATGTCCAAGATAGTATATTTATATGTGAAGACCTTTCTTTCTTTATTACTTCCTATTAATTGCAGCGATGACCAAAACTATGTTTGTCAACTCTCAACAACTTTTATTCATCATACTCTTTATATGTGAGCTCATTACTCTCCATAAGATCCATATGATCTCTTTATTTCTCTTTATTTCTTCTCTTTTATTTTATTCCCTCAAGATCATAGCAAGGTAATAAAGCCCTTGACTCAACACTAATCTTTAATATATAGCTCATGGACTCAATTGCATAGGAAGATCATAAAGCAAAGATCACAACTAGATCATACTAAAACTTTATTCTACTAGATCAAGATATTATCAAAAGGATCGAACTAAGAAAAATGGTAAAGACAAAAGTGATGTTGATACGATACCGGGGCACTCCCCCAAGCTTGGCAGTTGCCAAGGGGAGTGCCCATACCCATGTGATTATGTCTCCTTCTTCGGGGGCGGTGATGTGATATTCTTGGCGATGATGCCCCTCAGGATATGATTCTCTTCCTCGAGCTTATTGACTTGCCGCTTGAGGTTCATTATTTCCTTACGGAGCTTGCCAGTGACGGCTAAAGCTCCTTTCACCCAAGGATGTTGCATAGCTGCGGGAGAACAAGTAACACTCTTTTTCATATTTTCATAAGAAAGAAATCTAACATTGGAAGGGAGGACCTAGTTTGGAATAGCTGAGCTCTGTGGTTCCCCCATCGTGAATCCTGCCCGAAAACGAGAAGTAACTTCTTGATCCTCCTCCATGTCATCTATCCTTTTCAAGTCAGCTTCCATCTCTTCCTCCGTTGAGGGCCCAAAGTGATAGGCATCGCTATTTGCCCCTGGACCTGATGTCGGATGAGATACCCGACTCTCCCCGACTAACTCTTGAGAAGACATCTTGCTCTAATCTACGGCAGAAACATCTCGAAACAAAGACAAGAGATATTTGCATGATACGGTGGTCAAAACCTTCGGGATATTATATAATGAATTTTTACCGACCAAAAGAAGTATCGTGCAAGAAAACAGAGTCCGGAGAGCACACGAGGTGCCCACGAGGCAGGGGGCGTGCCCGGGGGGGTAGGGCGCGCCCTCCACCCTCGTGGAAGCCTCGTGTCCTTTCCAGTCTGCTTCTTATTTTCCTATTTTCTTAAATATTCCAAAACGGGGAAAAATTGCCACTAGAACTGTTTTGGAGTCGGTTTACTTACCATACTACGTACCTATTCCTTTTCGGAGTCTGAAATGTTCCGGAAAGTGTCCCTTATGTATTCCTCCGGGGTTACGGTTTCAATAGTATTAGTTTCAACATTTATGGGATTACCTGAGATATAATGTTTGATTCTTTGACCATTTACCACCTTCGGATTTGTGCCTTCGAAGTTGTTGATTTTTATGGCACCGGAACGATAGACCTCCTCGATAACATAAGGACCTTCCCATTTGGAGAGAAGTTTGCCCGCAAAAAATCTTAAACGAGAGTTGTATAGCAATACATAATCACCTACATTAAACTCATGTTTTTGTATCCTTTTATCATGCCATCTTTTAACTTTTTCTTTAAATAGCTTGGCATTTTCATAAGCCTGGGTTCTCCATTCATCAAGTGAGCTAATGTCAAAAAGCCTCTTCTCACCGGCAAGTTTGAAGTCATAGTTGAGCTCTTTAATGGCCCAATATGCCTTATGTTCTAATTCAAGAGGTAAGTGACATGCTTTACCGTAAACCATTTTATACGGAGACATACCCATATGATTTTTATATGTAGTTCTATAAGCCCATAATGCATCATGAAGTTTCTTGGACCAATTCTTTCTAGATCTATTAACAGTCTTTTGCAAAATTAATTTGAGCTCTCTGTTACTCAATTCTACTTGACCACTAGACTGCGGGTGATAAGGAGATGCAATTCTATGATTAACATCATACTTAGCAAGCATTTTACGAAAGGCACCATGAAGAAAATGTGAACCACCATCAGTCATTAAATATCTAGGGACTCCAAACCTCGAAAATATAACTTCTTTAAGCATCTTAATAGAGGTGTTATGATCAACACTACTAGTTGGAATAGCTTATACCCACTTAGTAACATAATCAACAGCAACTAAAATATGTGTATACCCATTAGAGGAAGGAAAAGGGCCCATATAATCAAAGCTCCAAACATCAAATGGTTCAATAACAAGTGAATAATTCATAGGCATTTCTTGACGTCTACTAATATTACCGATTCTTTGACATTCATCACAAGACAAGACAAACTTACGGGCATCTTTGAAGAGAGTAGGCCAATATAAACCTGATTGCAATACCTTATGCACAGTTCTATCTCCAGCGTGGTGCCCTCCATAAGCCTCAGAGTGACACTTGCGTAGGATCTGTTCCTGTTCATGCTCAGGTACACAACGTCTAATAATACTATCTACTCCTTCTTTATAAAGATGTGAGTCATCCCAAAGTAATGTCTCAAATCATAGAAAAACTTTTTCTTTTGCTCGTATGTGAAACTAGGTGGTATGAATTTAGCAACAATGTAATTAGCATAATCAGCATACCATGGAGCAGTACAAGAAGCATTTATGACAGCTAATTGTTCATCAGGAAAGCTATCATCAATAGGTAGTGGGTCATCAAGAACATTCTCTAACCTAGAAAAGTTGTCTGCAACGGGGTTCTCAGCTCCCTTTCTATCAATAATATGCAAATCAAATTCTTGTAGCAAGAGAACCCATCTAATAAGTCTAGGTTTAGCATCTTTCTTTTTCATAAGGTATTTAATAGCAGCATGATCAGTGTGAATAGTTACTTTAGAATCAACAATATAAGGTCTGAACTTATCACAAGCAAAAACAACATCTAAAAATTCTTTTTCAGTAGTAGCATAATTTCTCTGGGCACTATCTAGAGTTTTACTAGCATATTGGATAACATTAAGCTTCTTATCAACTCTTTGTCCTATAACAGCACCTACAACATAATCGCTAGCATCACACATAATTTCAAAGGGTAAATTCCAATCAGGTGGCTGAACAATAGCTGCAGAAATCAAAGCTTTCTTAAGTATTTCAAATGCTTCTACACAATCATCATCAAAGACAAAAGGAATATCTTTTTGTAATAGGTTAGTCAGAGGCCGGGAAATTTTTGAAAAGTCCTTAATGAACCTCCTATAAAAACCAGCATGACCAAGGAAACTTCTTATACTTTTGATGTCCTTGGGACACGACATCTTTTCAATAGCATCAACTTTAGCTTTATCAACTTCAATACCTCTTCCAGAAATTTTATGCCCCAAGACAATACCTTCATTAACCATAAAGTGGCACTTCTCCCAGTTCAAGACAAGATTAGTTTCTTCTCATCTCTGCAAAACTCGATAAAGGTTGCTCAAGCAATCATCAAAAGAGGATCCATAAATGGAGAAATCATCCATGAAAACCTCACAAATCTTTTCAGAAAAGTCATAGAATATAGCCATCATGCATCTTTGAAAGGTAGCAGGTGCATTACATAAACCAAAAGGCATACGTCTATAAGCAAAAGTACCGAAAGGGCAAGTAAAAGTGGTCTTTGCTTGATCATCAGCTGACACAGGTATTTGAGAGAAGCCAGAGTAACCATCTAGAAAGCAAAAATGTGTATGTTTGGATAATCTTTCTAGCATTTGATCAATGAAAGGAAAAGGGTAATGATCTTTTTTAGTAGCTTTATTTAATTTGCAAAAATCAATTACCATCCTATAACCTGTAATAATTCTTTGTGGAATCAATTCATCTTTATCATTAGGAACGATAGTAATACCTCCCTTCTTAGGGACACAATGGACATGACTTACCCACTGACTATCAGCAACGAGATAAACTATACCTGCCTCAAGGAGCTTTAATATTTCCTTTCTTACCACTTCTTTCATCTTAGGATTCAGCCGTCGTTGGTGATCAATAACTGGTTTGGCGTCTTTCTCCAAATTTATTTTGTGTTGTCATAGAGTGGGACTAATGCCTTTAAGATCATCAAGAGTATATCCAATAGCAGCGCGGTGCTTCTTCAGAGTTTTCAATAATTTTTCTTCCTCCTTCTCTGAAAGGTTAGCACTAATAATAACATGATATATCTTCTTTCCATCAAGATAAGCATATTTAAGAGTATCAGGTAATGGTTTAAGCTCAAACATGGGATCACCCTTGGGTGGAGGAGGATCCCCTAGGATTTCAACAGGCAAGTTGTGTTTCAGAATAGGTCCCTGTTTAAAGAATACTTCATCTATTTCCCTTCTTTCATTCATGAACAGATCATCTTCATGGTCTAGCAAATATTGTTCTAAAGGATCAGTAGGAGGCACGGCAATAGAAGCAAGACCAATAATTTCATCTTTACTAGGCAATTCCTCATCACGGGGTTGTCTACAAAACTTAGCAAAATTAAACTCATGAGACATATCCCCTAAACCAACAGAAACAATATCCTTATTACAGTCTATCTTAGCATTAACCGTATTCAAGAAGGTTCTACCAAATATAATGGGACAAAAGCTATCTTGCGGGGAACCAAGAACAAGAAAATCAGCAGGATATTTAACCTTCCCACACAAGACTTCAACATCTCTAACAATCCCAATTGGTGAAATAATATCTCTATTGGCAAGCTTAATGGTAACATCGTTATCTTCTATCTCAGCAGGTGCAATATCATGCATAATTTCTTTGTATATGGAATGAGGTATTGCACTTGCACTAGCACCCATATCACATAAGCCATGATAGCAATGATCTCCTATTTTAACAGAAATAACAGGCATGCCTACAACATATCTATGTTTATTTTTAGTATCAGGTCTAGCAATTCTAGCAGTCTCATCACAGAAGTAAATAACATGCCAATCAATATTATCGGCCAAGAGATCTTTAACCATAGCAATATTAGGTTCAACTTTAACTTGCTCAGGGGGTTTGTGTGTCCTAATATTACTTTTGTTGACTATAGTTGAAACTTTAGCATGATCCTTTATTCTAACAGGGAAAGATGGTTTCTCAACATAAGAAGTAGGAACAACATGATCATTATAAGTGATAGTCTTTTCTTCAACTTTAATAGGTTCAACTACTTTTACTTCAATGGGAGGATTATATTTAAACTACTTCTCCTTAGGGAGATCAACATGAGTAGCAAAGGATTCACAAAAGGAAGCTACTATCTCAAAGTCAAGTCCATATTTAGTGCTAAATTCACGAAATGCATCTGTATCCATAAAAGATTTAACACAATAAAACTTAGGTGTTATACCTGACTCCTTACCTCCGTCGAGGTCCCAATCTTCAGAGTTGCATTTAATTCTTTCCAATAAATATCATTTGAATTCAATAGTCTTCATCATAAAAGATCCAGTACAAGAAGTATCGAGCATGGAGTGATTACTGAGAGAAAGTCGATCATAAAATTTTTGAATAATCATTTCTGTTGAGAGCTCATGATTGGGGCATGAATATATCATTTACTTAAGCCTCCCCCAAGCTTGAGCGATGCTTTCTCCTTCGCGAGGCCAAAAATTATATATATAATTACGATCATGATGAACAAGATGCATAGGGTAAAACTTCTGATGAAATTCCAATTTCAATCGCTTGTAGTCCCATGATCCCATATCATCACATAGCCTATACCATGTCAATGCATCTCCCTTCAAAGATAAAGGGAAAACCTTCTTCTTGATAACTTCCTCGGGCATACCTACAAGCTTAAATAATCCACAAACTTCATCCACATAGATTAAGTGAAAATCGGGATGCAATGTTCCATCTCCTGCAAAAGGATTAGCTAGTAGTTTCTCTATCATACCCGAAGGAATTTCAAAGTAACCATTTTCAGTAGGTTGAGGAGCAACTCTTTGCTCTACTGGTCAGGGTGAAGATACCCCGAACAAGCCCCTCAAAGGATTATGTTCCATAGTAACAAGTGACAGTAAATTTCAGCACACTATATAAATTTTTCCTTACCAAATTCCACCTACAAAAGGCGCTTCACTCAACGGCAATGGCGCCAGAAAAGAGTCTTGATGACGCACAAGTGTAGGGGATCTATCTTAGCCTTTTCAATAAGTAAGAGTGTCGAACCCAACGAGGAGTAGAAGGAAATGATAAGCGGTTTTCAGCAAGGTATTCTCTGCAAGCACTGAAATTATCGGTAGCAGATAGTTTTGTGATAAGATAAATTGTAAGGAGCAACAAGTAATAAAAGTAAAAAGGTGCAGCAAGATGGCCCAATCCTTTTTGTAGCAAAGGACAAGCCTGGACAAACTCTTATATGAAGGAAAGCACTCCCGAGGACACATGGGAATTATTGTCAAGCTAGTTTTCATCACGTTCATATGATTCACGTTCGATACTTCGATAATTTGATATGTGGGTGGACGGGTGCTTGGGTGCTTTCCTTACTTGGACAAGCATCCCACTTATGATTAACCCCCATTGCAAGCATCCGCAACTACAACAGAAGTATTAAGGTAAATCTAACCATAGCATGAAATATATGGATCCAAATCAGCCCCTTACGAAGCAACGCATAAACTAGGGTTTAAGCTTCTGTCACTCTAGCAACCCATCATCTACTTATTACTTCCCAATGCCTCCCTCTAGGCCCAAAAAATGGTGAAGTGTCATGTAGTCGACGTTCACATGACACTACTAGAGGGATGACAACATACATCTCATCAAAATATCGAACGAATACCAAATTCATATGACTACTAATAGCAAGACTTCTCCCATGTCCTCAGGAACAAACGTAACTACTCACAAAGCATATTCATGTTCATAATCAGAGGGGTATTAATATGCATAATGGAACTGAACATATGATCTTCCACCAATTAAACCAACTAGCATCAACTATAAGGAGTAATCAACACTACTAGCAACCCACAGGTACCAATCTGAGGTTTGGATACAAAGATTGGATACAAGAGATGAACTAGGGTTTGAGATGAGATGGTGCTGGTGAAGATGTTGATGGATATTGACCCCCTACCGATGAGAGGATCGTTGGTGATGACGATGGTGATGATTTCCCCCTCCCGGAGGGAAGTTTCCCCGGCAGAACAGCTCTGCTGGAGCCCTAGATTGATTACGCCAAGGTTCCACCTCGTGGCGGCGGAGTTTCATCCCGTGAGCTTGCTTATGATTTTTTCTCGGACGAAAGAATACATATAGCCAAATATGGGCATCGGAGGGCCACTAGGGGGACCACGAGGCAGGGGGCGCGCCCAGGGGGGTAGGGCGTGCCCCCACCCTCGTGGCTGGTGGGTGGCCCCCCTCTGGTACTTCTTGCACCCAATATTTTTTATATATTCTGAAAAGTGCTCCCGTGGAGTTTCAGGACTTTTGGAGATGTGTAGAATAGGTCTCTAATATTTGCTCGTTTTCCAGCCCAGAATTCCAGCTGCCGGCATCCCCCCTCTTCATGTGAACCTTGTAAAATAAGAGAGAATAGGCATAAGTATTGTGACATAATGTGTAATAACAGCCCATAATGCAATAAATATCGATATATAAGCATGATGCAAAATGGACGTATCAATGACCCACAAGTATAGGGGTTCAATCGTTGTCCTTTAGATAAGTAAGAGTGTCGAACCCAATGAGGAACGAAAGAAGGAAATGATAAGTGGTTTTCAGCAAGGTAATTTCTGCAAGCACTGAAATAGTCGTTAACAGGTAGTTTGATAGCAAGATAATTTGTAATGAGCAAGTAACCATAACGGTAAATAAAGTGTAGCAAGGTAGCCCAATCGTTTTGTGACAAAGGACAGGCCAAAATGGTCTCTTATGATAAGAAAATTGTTCTTGAGGGTACATGGGAATTTCATCTAGTCACTTCCGTCGTGTTGGTTTGATTCGTGTTTGCTACTTTGATAATTTTATATGTGGGTGGACCAGTGCTTAGGTGTTGTTCTTACTTGAACAAACATCCTACTTATGATTAACCCCCTCACAAGCGTCCGCAACTACGAGAAAAGTATTAAGATAAAATCTAACCATAGCATTAAACTTTTGGATCCAAATCGGTCCCTTACGAAGTAGCACATAAACTAGTGGTTTAGGCTTCTGTCACTCTACCAACCCATCATCTAATAACTACTCCACAATGCATCCCCTTAGGAACAAATATGGTGAAGTGCCATGTAGTCGACGTTCACATGACACCACTAAGGGAATCACAACATACATATCATCAAAATATCAAACACATATTAGGTTCACATGATTACTTGCAACATGACTTCTTTTGTGACCTCAAGAACAAAAGTAACTGCTCACAATTGATAATCATGCTCAAGATTAGAGGGGTATTAAATATCATAATGGATCTGAACATATGATATTCCACCAAATAAACCACATAGTAATCAACTATAAGATGTAATCAACACTACTAGTCACCTGCAAGTACCAATCTAAGGTTCCGGTACAAAGATTGAACACAAGAGGAACTAGGGTTTGAGAGGAGATGATGTTGTTGATGATGTTGATGGAGATTGCCCTCCCAAAGATGGGACAATTGTTGGTGATGACGATGGCGATGTTTTCCCCCTTCGGGAGGGAAGTTCCCCCGGCGGAATCGCTCCGCCGGAGGGCAAAAGTGCTCCTGCCCAAGTTCCACCTCAAGATGGCGGCGCTTTGTCCCGAAAGTCCCCCTCTGAGTTTTTCTAGGTAAAAATGACCTATATACCAGAAGATGGGCACCGAAGGTGGGCCAAGGAGGGCACAACCCACCAGGGCGCGCCTGGGCTCCCTGGCGCGCCCAGGTGGGTTGTGCCCACCTGGTGAGCCCCCTCTGGTAGTTATTTGCTCCAATATTTTTCATACATTGAAAAACAATTCTTCGTAAATTTTCAGCTTATTTGGAGATGTTCAGAATAGGTAACTCTGACGTAGCTTTTTCAGGTCCAGAATCCCACTTTGTGTAAACCATGCATATTATGAGAGAAAACGCATTAGAATTACTCCAAAAAGCATTATTGTGCATCAAAACATTATAAATAACAGTAGGTAAACATGATGCAAAATGGACGATAGACGTATCGTCCATTTTGCATCATGCTTTTATATCAATATTTATTGCATTATGGGCTGTTATTACACATTATGTCACAATACTTATGCCTATTCTCTCTTATTTTACAAGGTTTACATGAAGTGGGGGAATGCCGGCAGCTGGAATTCTGGGCTGGAAAAGGAGCAAATATTAGAGACCTATTCTGCACATCTCCAAATGTCCTGAAACTCCACGGGAGCACTTTTCGGAATATATAAAAAATATTGGGCGCAAGAAGTACCAGAGGGGGGCCACCCACCAGCCACGAGGGTGGGGGCGCGCCCTACCCCCTGGGCGCGCCCCCTGCCTCGTGGTCCCCCTAGTGGCCCTCCGATGCCCATCTTTGGCTATATGTAGTCTTTCGTCCAAGAAAAAATAATAAGCAAGCTTTCGGGAAGAAACTCTGCCGCCACGAGGCGGAACCTTGGCGGAACCAATCTAGGGCTCCGGCAAAGCTGTTCTGTCGGGGAAACCTCCCTCCGGGAGGGGGAAATCATCGCCATCGTCATCACCAATGATCCTCTCATCGGGAGGGGGTCAATCTCCATCAACATGTTCACCAGCACCATCTCATCTCAAACCCTATTTCATCTCTTGTATCCAATCTTTGTATCCAATCCTCAGATTGGTACCTGTGGGCTGCTAGTAGTGTTGATTACTCCTTGTAGTTGATACTAGTTGGTTTAATTGGTGGAAGATCATATGTTCAGATCCATTATGCATATTAATAACCCTCTGATTATGAACATGAATATGCTTTGTGAGTAGTTACATTTGTTCCTGAGGACATGGGAGAAGTCTTGCTATAATTAGTCATGTGAATTTGGTATTCGTTCGATATTTTGATGAGATGTATGTTGTCATCCCTCTAGTGGTGTCATGTGAACGTCGACTACATGACACTTCACCATTGTTTGGGACTAGAGGGAGCCATTGGGAAGTAATAATTAGATGATGGGTTGCTAGAGTGACATAAGCTTAAACCCTAGTTTATGCGTTGCTTCGTAAGGGGCTGATTTGGATCCATATATTTCATGCTATGGTTAGATTTACCTTAATACTTCTGTTGTAGTTGCGGATGCTTGAAATGGGGGTTAATCATAAGTGGGATGCTTGTCCAAGTAAGGAAAGCACCCAAGCACCCGTCTACATATCAAATTATCGAAGTATCGAACGTGAATCATATGAACGTGATGAAAACTAGCTTGACAATAATTCCCATGTGTCCTCGGGAGTGCTTTCCTTCATATAAGAGTTTGTCCAGGCTTGTCCTTTGCTACAAAAAGGATTGGGCCATCTTTCTGCACCTTATTTACTTTTATTACTTGCTACTCGTTACAAATTACCTTATCACAAAACTATCTGTTACCGATAATTTCAGTGCTTGCCGAGAATACTACCTTACTGAAAACTGCTTATTATTTCCTTCCGCTCCTCTTTGGGTTTGACACTCTTACTTATTGAAAAGCTATGGATAGATCCCCTACACTTGTGGGTCACAAGACTCTTTTCTTGCGCCGTTGCCGGGGAGTGAAGCGCCTTTGGTTGGTGGAATTTGGTAAGGAAAAAATTTATATATTGTGCTGAAATTTACTGCCACTTGTTACTATGGAACATAATCCTTTGAGGGGTTTGTTTGGGGTATCTTCACCTCGTCTGGAACCACAATTAGATACCACTCAACCTACTGAACCTACTGAAAATGTTTACTTTGAAATTCCTTCGGTTATGATAGAGAAACTGCTAGCTAATCCTTTTGCAGGAGAAGGAACATTGCATCCCGATTTACACTTAATCTATGTGGATGAAGTTTGTGGATTATTTAAGCTTGCAGGTATGCCCGATGATGTTATCAAGAAGAAGGTCTTACCTTTATCTTTGAAGGGATATGCATT
Organism: Triticum urartu; assembly: GCF_003073215.2. NCBI lineage: Eukaryota > Viridiplantae > Streptophyta > Magnoliopsida > Poales > Poaceae > Triticum > Triticum urartu. The sequence continues at coordinate 162,890,500 of NC_053028.1, forward strand.
GACATGGTATAGGCTATGTGATGATATGGGATCATGGGACTACAAGCGATTGAAATTGGAATTTCACCAGAAGTTTTATCCTATGCATCTTGTTCATCGCGATCGTAATTATATACATATAATTTTTGGCCTTGTGAAGGAGAAAGCATCTCTCAAGATTGGGGGAGGCTTAAGTCAATTTTATATCCTTGCCCCATTCATGAGCTCTCAAGAGAAATGATTATTCAAAAAATTTATGCTCGGCTTTCTCTTAGTAATCGCTCCATGCTCGGTACTTCTTGTACTGGATCTTTTATGATGAAGACTATTGAATTCAAATGGGATTTATTAGAGAGAATTAAACGCAACTGTGAAGATTGGGACCTCGATGAAGGTAAGGAGTCAGGTATAACACCTAAGTTTGATTGTGTTAAATCTTTTATGGATACCGATGCTTTCCGTGAATTTAGCACTAAATATGGACTTGACTCTAAGATAGTAGCTTATTTCTGTGAATCATTTGCTACTCATGCTGATCTCCCTAAGGAGAAGTGGTTTAAATATAATCCTCCCATCGAAGTAAAAGTAGTTGCACCTATTAAAGTTGAATAAAATACTATCACTTATAATGATCATGTTGTTCCTACTGCTTATGTTGAGAAACCACTGCTACTTCTTGAGCACCGCGTTGGATTTCCCCGAAGAGGAAGGGATGATGCAGCAAAGTAGCGTAAGTATTTCCCTCAGTTTTTGAGAACCAAGGTATCAATCCATTAGGAGGCTACGCGCGAGTCCCTCGTACCTACACAAAAACAATAGCTCAACGCAACCAACATGCTTAGGGGTTGTCAATCCCTTCACGGTCACTTACGAAAGTGAGATCTGATAGAGATGATAAATAATATTTTTGGTATTTTTGGTATAGAGATGCAAAGTAAAAAAGTAAAAGCAAACCAATAATAAAGTGATGGAGATTGATATGATGAGAAAGAGACCCGGGGCCATAGGTTTCACTAGTGGCTTCTCTCAAGAGCATAAGTATTCTATGGTGGGTGAACAAATTACTGTTGAGCAATTGACAGAATTGAGCATAGTTATGAGAATATCTAGGTATGATCATGTATATAGGCATCACGTCCGAGACAAGTAGACTGAAACGATTCTGCATCTACTACTATTACTCCACTTATCGACCGCTATCCAGCATGTATCTAGAGTATTAAGTTAAAAACAGAGTAATGCCTTAAGCAAGATGACATGAAGTAGAGGGATAGTTTAATGCATTATGATAAAAAACCCATCTTGTTATCCTCGATGGCAACGATACAATACGTGCCTTTCTGCCCCTTCTGTCACTGGGAAAGGACACCCCAAGAACGAACCCAAAGCTAAGCACTTCTCCCATGGCAAGAACAACCAATCTAGTAGGCCAAACCAAACTAATAATTCGAAGAGACTTGCAAAGATAACCAATCATACACAAAAGAATTCAGAGAAGATTTCAAATATTATTCATAGATAGACTTGATCATAAACCCACAATTCATCGGTCTCAACAAACACACCGCAAAAATAAGATTACATCGAATAGATCTCCACGAGAGAGGGGGAGAACATTGTATTGAGATCCAAAAAGAGAGAAGAAGCCATATAGCTACTAGCTATGGACCCGTAGGTCTGAAGTAAACTACTCACACTTCATCGGAGGGGCTTGGATGATGATCTAGAAGCCCTCTGTGATTGATGCCCCCTCCGGCGGAGCTCCGGAACAGGCCCCAAGATGGGATCTCGTGGATACAGAAAGTTGCGGCGGTGGAATTAGGTTTTTGGCTCCGTATCTGATCGTTTGGGGGTACGTGGATATATATAGGAGGAAGAAGTACGTCGGTGGAGCTTCGAGGGGCCCATGAGGCAGGGGGGCGCTCCACCCTCGTGACCGCCTCATGGCTTTCTTGACGGAGGGTCCAAGTCTCCTGGATCTTATCCGATGAGAAAATCACGTTTCCGAAGGTTTCATTCCGTTTGGACTCCGTTTGATATTCCTTTTCTTTGAAACCCTAAAACAAGCAAAAACAGCAATTCTGGGCTGGGCCTCCGGTTAATAGGTTAGTCCCAAAAATAATATAAAAGTGGATAATAAAGCCCAATAATGTCCAAAACGGTAGATAATATAGCATGGAGCAATCAAAAATTATAGATACGTTGGAGACGTATCAAGCATCCCCAAGCTTAATTCATGCTTGTCCTCGAGTAGGTAAATGATAAAAACAGAATTTTTGATGCGGAGTGCTACTTGGCATAATTTCAATGTAAATCTTCTTAATTATGGTATGAATATTCAGATTCAAAAGATTCAAGACAAAAATTCATGTTGACATAAAAATAATAATACTTCAAGCATACTAACAAAGCAATTATGTCTTCTCAAAATAACATGGCCAAAGAAAGTTATCCCTACAAAATCATATAGTCTGGCTATGCTCTATCTTCACCACACAAAGTATTTAAATCATGCACAACCCCGATGACAAGCCAAGCAATTGTTTCATACTTTTGACATTTTCAAAACTTTTTTGATCTTCATGCAATACATGAGCGTGGGCCATGGATATAACACTATATGTGGAATAGAATGGTGGTTGTGGAGAAGACAAAAAAGGGAGAAGATAGTCTCACATCAACTAGGCATATCAACGGGCTATGGAGATGCCCATCAATAGATATCAATGTGAGTGAGTAGGGATTGCCATGCAACGGATGCACTAGAGCTATAAGTATATGAAAGCTCAACAAAAGAAACTAAGTGGGTGTGCATCCAACTTGCTTGCTCATGAAGACCTAGGACATTTTGAGGAAGCCCATTATTGGAATATACAAGCCAAGTTCTATAATGAAAAATTCCCACTAGTATATGAAAGTGACAGAATGATAGACTCTCTATCATGAAGATCATGGTGCTACTTTGAAGCACAAGTGTGGTAAAAGGATAGTAACACTGTCCCTTCTCTCTTTTTCTCTTATCTTTTGGGCCTTCTCTTTTTTTATGGCCTCTTTTTTTCGTCCGAAGTCTCATCCCGACTTGTGGGGGAATCATAGTCTCCATCATCCTTTCCTCACTTGGGACAATGCTCTAAAAATGATGATCATCACACTTTTTATTTTTCTTACAACTCAAAAATTACAACTCAATACTTAGAACAAAATATGACTCTATATGAATGCCTCCGGTGGTGTACCGGGATATGCAATGAATCAAGAGTGACATGTATGAAAGAATTATGAACGGTGGCTTTGCCACAAATACGATGTCAACTACATGATCATGCTAGCAATATGACAATGATGGAGTGTGTCATAATGAACGGAACGGTGGAAAGTTGCATGGCAATATATCTCGGAATGGCTATGGAAATGCCATGATAGGTAGGTATGGTGGCTGTTTTGAGGAAGGTATTTGGTGGGTGTATGATACCGGCGAAAAGTGCACGGTATTAGAGAGGCTAGCAATGGTGGAAGGAAGGAACGTGCGTATAATCCATGGACTCAACATTAGTCATAAATAACTCATATACTTATTGCAAAAATCTAGAAGTTATCAAAGCAAAGTATTACGCGCATGCTCCTAGGGGGATAGATTGGTAGGAAAAGACCATTGCTCGTCCCCGACCGCCACTCATTAGGAAGACAATCAATAAATAAATCATGCTCTGACTTCATCACATAACGGTTCACCATACGTGCATGCTACGGGAATCACAAACTTTAACACAAGCATTTCTCAAATTCACAACTACTCAACTAGCATGACTCTAATATCACCATCCTCATATCTCAAAACAATTATCAAGCATCAATTTTTTTCTTAGTATTCAATGCACTCAAAAGAAAGTTTTACAAATCTTGAATACCAAGAATATTATTATTAAGAAAATTACCATGCTATTAAGACTCTGAAAATAATCTAAGTGAATCATGAGAGATCAATAGTTTCTATGAAACAAATCCACCACCGCGCTCTAAAATATATAAGTGAAGCACTAGAGAAAAATTATATAACTCAAAATATATAAGTGAAGCACATAGAGTATTCTATCAAATTAAAAATTATGTATGGCTCTCTCAAAAGGTGTGTACATCAAGGATGATTGTGGTATACTAACAAGCAAAGACTCAAATCATAAAATACGCTCCAAGCAAAACACATATCATGTGGTGAATAACAATATAGCTCCAAGTAAAGTTACCGATAGAAGTAGACGAAAGAGGGGATGCCTCCCGGGCATCCCTAAGCTTTGGCTTTTAGGTGTCCTTAGATTATGTTGGGGGTGCCATGGGCATCCCCAATTTTAGGCTCTTGCCACTCCTTGTTCCATAATCCATCAAATCTTTACCCAAAACTTGAAAACTTCACAACACAAAACTTAAAGTAGAAAATCTCGTGAGCTCCGTTAGCGAAAGAAAAAAAGAGACCACCTCAAGGTACTGTAATGAACTCATTCTTTATTTATAGGGGTGTTATACCTACTGTATTCCAACTTCTCTATGGATTATAAACTATTTTACTAGCCATAGATTCATCAAAATAAGGAAACAACACACGAAAAAACAGAATCTGTCAAAAACAGAACAGTCTGTAGTAATATGTAGCTAGCGCAAGATTTGGAACCCCAAAAATTCTAAAACAAAATTAGGGACGTGAGGAATTTATCTATTAATCATCTGCAGAAAGAATTAACTAAATATCAGTCTCCAAATAAAAATGACAGCAGTTCTCGTGAGCGCTAAAGTTTCTGTTTTTTACAGCAAGTTCAACAAGACTTTCCCCAAGTCTTCCCAACGGTTCTACTTGGCACAAACACTAATTAAACACGAAAAAACACAGCCAAAACAGAGGATAAATAATTTATTTATTACTAAACAGGAGCAAAAAGCAAGGAATAAAAATAAAATTGGGTTTCCTCCCAAGAAGCGCTATCGTTTAACACCCCTAGCTAGGCATAACAAGCAAGAATAGATCTAGGTATTGCCATAATAGTAAGATAAATTATTAAAACTAATTTCATATTCTCTACGTTCGGCAGCAAGTTTTCTTTGAGGCAAGCAAAAGTAATCAAAAGGACTAAATTTAACGGGACAAAAGTCCCCAAGATCAACCTTGGGAGGTATAGGTTCCTCCTTTGGTCCTTCATAATGCACAACCAATTCATCATTATAAGCATTCTTTTGACAGAACTTTGTGAGCCTATATTCAAGAGAATATCCTAGTTCATTATTTCGATTGGCCAAATCATCATTAAGTTCAGAAATTCTATCAATTAAGACATTGGTAGGAACCCTTTTTCTAAGATTTTCGTTGAAAGCAACATAGTCTAGAGATTGAAAACGCATTATTTCTTCTTGATCAAAGAGGATAGCCTCTATGGGAGGACGTCAAGCGTCCACCCTATAATGTGCAAAGATTTATTTGGCTTCTTTTATTATGAATCTAAACTCATGAGCCAAAAATATAGTAGCGACACGCTTAACAGAAGAATGCTCAATATTAGAAAATTTCAGAAAAATCCTTTGTATGGAAGGATGCTGTAACATCCCAAATTTTCAATTGGAATGTTATACATTAGATCATCATGCATACCATATTTTATTTTGCATTTTGGTTGATCTTAGAAATTTCTACGCAACTCAAGGACCCGCGGAGAGAGTTGGGGAATTCATTATTTTCATATTTGAGTTTTCTCAAATTTTGAGAATAGGATCATTTGATTTTTATTATTTTATCATCAATTATTTCTATTACAAAAATATGAGATAGGGAATAAAATGACTTTCCCAAAATAAAGAAATATTGAGGATTTAATAATAAAATCAAATAAGTTTTTATTTCGAAGTTTTTCGTTATTTTATTTGAATTTAGGAAAAATGTGCATTTTTCAAAATTGCATTTAGGCCCCAAATAAATGTTCACCTTGTGCGGCTTGATTTTAGAAGCCCGGGAAAATTTATTTCGGGATTGTGGGAGTCCGTTTAGTATTTCTTTTTATTTTTCTTCCGCGCGTAATTATTAAAAAAAAACTAACCGACCTAACGGGCCGTGTCCGACCCGGACTCCTGGCCCGGTCGCCTTTATAAGCCGGGGGGAGGCCCAGCCGAAGCCAAACCCTAGCCCCAGCCCCGAGCCGCCCCCGCCGGCACGCGCCGCCCGCCGCCGCCGCCGCCGGACGCCGCCGACTCGCCACCGAGGTCACCTCGATTTCCGCGCCGGTTTTTTATTTTCTTCTCGAAAAAACCCGTTCGGTTTTCCGTCGGTTTTTTTAGTTTCGGATTTTTTAGATAGATCAGTTTTTTCGATTTTTTAATTAGCGAGCGTTCGTCCGTTCGTTCGTTCTAGCGAACGTTTGTCGTTTTTCTTTTTCTCGGGTTAAATCCGCAATTTTTCTGATCGCGATTCCTGATCCGATTTTCGTTTTAGTATAACTTTTCGCTCGTTTATCGGAATCAGGCGATTCAAGCGCCTGGAGTTTCGTCTCGAAACCCTCTATCCGTTTAACCAACTTAAACAAGTTTTTGCTACTGTAAAAATTGCCTTAGATCCAGATTAGTAGAACGAAGTTGTTTTCTTTCGCCGTTTGACTTTCGTTGCTTCGTTCGATTTGATTCTTTTTGCAAACCGGAGTTCTTAATTTGAACCTTCTAGTTAGATCTCTTATTTGAGTTTTACCTGTGCATTAGATGAGTACTTATTGTATGATTATTTGTTTGTCTGCGATAGAATACCCGTAGTGCGCCGCTTGTTACTTCGAATCGCTAGGTTTCTCGGATCATCAGCAAGGTTTGTTAATTAAGGTTTATCTAATGTGGCAACTTAAACACACATCTGGGTGGATTGAGGCACCTGGGTAATCCAGGACTTGCCTGTTTTCTTTTGGACCGCCACCCAGGCTCAAAGGGATCATGAGATTATTCATACTAGAAACTTCCGTGTGTAGCCACAAGCTATTATGGGCTCTAGCATAGTTGACTAAGTCGTGCGAACTCTTACAGTGGTAGACTAGCAGATGTAGGGGATGTAGGTGGTACGGTCTACCCGATTGTAGGGTGCTAGCGCTTCTGAAAGACTGTCTCGGTCATCCGTTTCTCAAACACCATGTAGTGCGAGAAACCAAACGGAGGCGATCGAGTCTTGTGGGGAAAAGTGCGCAAACCTCTACAGAGTGTATTAAACTAATCATGGTTAGCCGTGTCCCTGGTTATGGACGTTTTGAGTATCTAGTACCTGGATTATCATGTGAATCTCAACATGTTACCCTAAATTAATTTTGTTGGGCTTTGTTAATGATGATGCTTAATTGGGATTGAGAATGCTGTCAACCATTCTCAATGTTTAACAACTACCATGATAGTTAAATAAATTTATTCCTTTGTAGTAGGGAAAAATTGGCTTTACGCAAAACAGTAACCATAGAGCTTTCCACCAGCCAAATATGCATATAGTATAGCTGTTTCATTCCATTACTCTCTATGTATTACCTTGCCAGCATATTCCATGTGCTGACCCGTTTCGGGCTGCAATGTTGCAGATTTTTTAGACGATGATTAAGGAGTTTTAGGTCGTGGTTCTATACTCAGTGATGCCGTTGGAGTTGATGGACTCACTTATCTTCCAAGCCTTCCGCTGTTATCATTATTAGATGGCCTTAAGCCATATTTATTGTAATAAGTTCTCTCTTGAGACACTCGATGTAATAAGTGTGTGATTGCAACTCTGTTATAAATCCTCCGAGTACTGTGTGGTGTCAGCATTACTGATCCAGGGATGACACTGGAGCACAGAGATCAGACTGTTTGAGGTCTGGTCGCTACAGATGCATGTGCATGAATTGTCTTTCAAGTTCAACTACAAGCATGGCAATAGCGTCCACAAGACTACTAGTTCTGTGAAGGATAGAACTACCCATAGAAGATAAAGCACCGGCACAAGTAAAGAAATCTTGAATAACTCCTTTTCCAATAGTATTACCACTACCAACACAGAATTTTTTTGTATGAAAGATGGTAGGTTCTTTAGCAGGAGCATCAGAATTTTTCATGATATTATTATTGCCCATATCGACAATAATTTCCCCAATTTCAGACATAGAGGCAGAAGGTAAAGGACTTGACATGACGACAAGCAAACAAACTAACACACAGGTAAACAAAAAGCAAACGGGCAAAAGAGGCAAATAGAGAGAGAGGGAGGATAGAGAGAGAGGGCGAATAAAATGGCAAGGGTGAATTGGGGGGAGAGGAAAACAAGAGGCAAATGGCAAATAATGTAATGCGGGAGATAGGGATTGTGATGGGTACTTGGTATGTTGACTTTTGCGCAGACTCCCCGGCAACGGCGCCAGAAATTCTTCTTGCTACCTCTTGAGCACTGCGTTGGATTTCCCCGAAGAGGAAGGGATGATGCAGCAAAGTAGCATAAGTATTTCCCTTAGTTTTTGAGAACCAAGGTATCAATCCAGTAGGAGGCTACGCGCGAGTCCCTCGTACCTACACAAAAACAATAGCTCAACGCAACCAACGCGCTTAGGGGTTTTCAATCCCTTCACGGTCACTTACGAAAGTGAGATCTGATAGAGATGATAAATAATATTTTTGGTATTTTTGGTATAGAGATGCAAAGTAAAAAGTAAAAGCAAAGTAAAAGCAAAGCAATAATAAAGTGATGGAGATTGATATGATGAGAAAGATACCCGGGGGCCATAGGTTTCACTAGTGGTATCTCTCAAGAGCATAAGTATTCTACGGTGGGTGAACAAATTATTGTTGAGCAATTGACAGAATTGAGCATAGTTATGAGAATATCTAGGTATGATCATGTATATAGGCATCACGTGCGAGACAAGAAGAACGAAATGATTCTGCATCTACTACTATTACTCCACTCATCGACCGCTATCCAGCATGCATCTAGAGTATTAAGTTAAAAACAGAGTAACGCCTTAAGCAAGATGACATGAAGTAGAGGGACAGTTTCATGCAATATGATAAAACTCCCATCTTGTTATCCTCGATGGCAACGATACAATACGTGCCTTGCTGCCCCTTCTATCACTGGGAAAGGACACCGCCAGATCGAACCCAAAGCTAAGCACTTCTCCCGTGGCAAGAACAACCAATCTAGTAGGCCAAACCAAACTGATAATTCGAAGAGACTTGCAAAGATAACCAATCATACATAAAAGAATTCAGAGAAGATTCAAATATTATTCATATATAGACTTGATCATAAACCCACAATTCAGCGGTCTCAACAAACACACCGCAAAAACAAGATTACATCGAATAGATCTCCACGAGAGAGGGGGAGAACATTGTATTGAGATCCAAAAAGAGAGAAGAAGCCATCTAGCTACTAGCTATGGACCCGTAGGTCTGAAGTAAAGTACTCACACTTCATCGGAGGGGCTTGGATGATGATGTAGAAGCCCTCTGTGATCGATGCCCCCTCCAGCGGAGCTCCGGAACAGGCCCCAAGATGGGATCTCGTGGATAGAGAAAGTTGCGGCGGTGGAATTAGGTTTTGGCTTCGTATCTGATTGTTTGGGGGTACGTGGATATATATAGGAGGAAGAAGTACGTCGGTGGAGCTTCGAGGGGCCCACGAGGCAGGGGCGCGCCCTAGGGGGGGGGGCGCCCTCCACCCTCGTGACCGCCTCGTGGCTTTCTTGATGGAGGGTCCAAGTCTCCTGGATCTTACTGATGAGAAAATCACGTTTCCGAAGGTTTCATTCCGTTTGGACTCCGTTTGATATTCCTTTTCTTCAAAAGCCTAAAACAGGCAAAAAAACAACAATTCTGGGCTGGGCCTCCGGTTAATAGGTTAGTCCCAAAAATAATATAAAAGTGGATAATAAAGCCCAATAATGTCCAAAACTGTAGATAATATAGCATGGAGCAATCAAAAATTATAGATACGTTGGAGACGTATCAACCACCTTTCCGTGTTAGAATAAAGGATCATGCTAAAGTTTCAACTGTAGTCAACAAAAGTAATATTAGGACACACAAACCCCCTGAGCAAGTTAAAGTTGAACCTAATATTGCTATGGTTAAAGATCTCTTAGCCGATAATATTGATGGGCATGTTATTTACTTCTGTGATGAGACTGCTAGAATTGCTAGACCTGATACTAAAAATAAACATAGACCTGTTGTAGGCATGCCTGTTATTTCTGTTAAAATAGGAGATCATTGCTATCATGGCTTATGTGATATGGGTGCTAGTGCAAGTGCAATACCTCATTCCTTATACAAAGAAATTATGCATGATATTGCACCTGCTGAGATAGAAGATATCGATGTTACCATTAAGCTTGCCAATAGAGATACTATTTAACCAATTGGGATTGTTAGAGATGTTGAAGTCTTGTGTGGGAAGGTTAAATATCCTATTGATTTTCTTGTTCTTGGTTCCCCACAAGATAGCTTTTGTCCCATTATATTTGGTAGACCCTTCTTGAATACTGTTAATGCTAAGATAGACTGTAATAAGGATATTGTTTCTATTGGTTTAGGGGATGAGTTTAATTTTGCTAAGTTTCATAGACAACCCCGTGATGAGGAATTGCCTAGTAAAGATGAAATTATTGGTCTTGCTTCTATTGCCGTGCCTCCTACTGATCCTTTAGAACAATATTTGCCAGGCCATGAAAATGATCTGTTCATGAATGAAAGAAGGGAAATAGATGAAGTATTCTTTAAATAGGGACCTATTCTGAAACACAACTTGCCTGTTGAAATCCTAAGGGATCCTCCTCCTCACAAGGGTGATCACGTGTTTGAGCTTAAACCATTACCTGATACTCTTAAATATGCTTATCTTGATGGAAAGAAGATATATCCTGCTATTATTAGTGCTAACCTTACAGAGAAGGAGGAAGAAAAATTATTGAAAACTCTGAAGAAGCACCGCGCTGCTATTGGATATACTCTTGATGATCTTAAAGGCATTAGTCCCACTCTATGTCAACACAAAATAAATTTGGAGAAAGACGCCAAACCAGTTATTGATCACCAACGACAACTGAATCCTAAGATGAAAGATCTGGTAAGAAAGGAAATATTAAAGCTCCTTGAGGCAGGTATAATTTATCCCGTTGCTGATTGTCAGTGGGTAAGTCCTGTCCATTGTGTCCCTAAGATGGGAGGTATTACTATCATTCCTAATGATAAAGATGAATTGATTCCACAAAGAATTATTATAGGTTATAGGATGGTAATTGATTTTCGCAAATTAAATAAAGCTACTAAAAAAGATCATTACCATTCGCCTTCCATTGATCAAATGCTAGAAAGATTATCCAAACATACACATTTTTGCTTTCTAGATGGTTACTCTGGCTTCTCTCAAATACCTGTGTCAGCTGAAGATCAAGCAAAGACCACTTTTACTTGCCCTTTTGGTACTTTTGCTTATAGACGTATGCCTTTTGGTTTATGTAATGCACCTGCTACCTTTCAAAGATGCATGATGGCTATATTCACTACAAAAAAAGACACATCCGTGACATTTTGGGCCGAACGAATTTTTTTTCTGTCATACATATGACACTTCTGTGACTATAATTGTGACAAAACCCGATATCATCATAGATGTGGTGGGCTCCTACTTCTATGACAAAAATCATGACAGAAAATGGGCTTTTCGTCCTGGGCGGGCCGGAGACGCAGCTGCATGACATTCTTTGGGCCATCCATGACGGAAAAAACCGTGGTAGAAGCGAGGGGGAGGAAAATTTCGGGGAGTTCCCGGTTACGGTGGGAGGTCGGGGGCTGAGCGATGCGCGTTTCTCTCGTACACGTACGCGCGTGTGTGCGAGGCGTTGGCTCTAACTGAACCCGAGCGAGGCGTTGGGCTCTAACTGAACCCGAGCGATTGCACTGTAGGCTACGCGTTACTGAACCCGAGCGATCGATCGATGGCTGTCAACTGAACCCGATCGAGCGATTCCTTCGCTACTGCTGCTAACTAAAGCCGATCGATGGGATGAATAGTGAGTGTTGCGGGGGGGGGGGTTGGATGAACAGTGAGCGGTGGCGTTGCCTCTGGGTGAACAGGACCCCGTGGTGTGGTGGAGGGCTGGATGAACAGTAGACGGTGGAGGGGTGCCCGTGGAGGGGTGGATGAACAGGACCCCGTGGTGTGGAGGGCTGGATGAACAGTAGACGGTGGAGGGGTGGTTGAACAGGACCCCATGGTGTGGAGGGCTGGATGAACAGTAGACAGTGGAGGGGTGCCCGTGGAGGGGTGGTTGAACAGGACCCCGTGGTGTGGAGGGCTGGATGAACAGTAGGCGGTGGAGGGGTGGTTGAACAGTAGCCGGTGGAGTAGCGCGCGGTGGAGGCTGGATGAACAGGAGCCCGTGGATGAACAGTCGCAGGTGGAGGCTGGAGGAGGTCGACGATGGATGAACAGTAGCTCGTGGAGGCTGGAGGGGGTCGACGATGGAGATGAACAATATCCCATGGAGTCCCGTTTTGCGGTACGCCACCCCCCGATGAACAGGACCCCCGTTTTGACTGTAGCGCTCCAACACAAGTCTGTTTCCTCCGTTTTGCGGTACGCCACACCCCTCCCGATCAACAGGACCCCCGTTTTGACCGTAGGAAGTCCATTTCCTCCGTTTTGCGGTACGCCAGACCCCTCCCGATGAACAGGATCCCGTTTCGAACGTGGCCGGTCGAACACAAGGCCGTTTCCTCCGTTCTGCGGTACGCCAGGCCTCGTTTCCATCGCCTGTTCCGTCCAAGCCCTCCCGATGAACACGACGCATTCCGTTGCCTCCCCATGAACACGACGCATTCCGTTGCCTCCCCATGAACACGACGACGACGCTGTTTCTCCGTTCCGACCCAGCCATGTACACGAGCCCTGGCCGTACGTATGCGCGAGTAGGCGTTCGAGACCCCGCCCGTATGTACACATACGTGGCCGTATTTTCTTTCTTGCACCCTGGCCGCTGTATGTACGTGTAAATGCTACGTGCGCGCCTCTACTACAACACGTGCGCGCCTCTACTATGACACGTGCACGCCTCTACATTGACCAGTATGTACGTACACGTTCACGACCAGAATGAAAACACTACGTATGCTTCGACCAGGTGGGTCCCGACAGTCAGGCACTTCCTTGCCTGCGAAGACGTAGCTGGTCGGTCCCAGCAGTCAGGGGGCGAATCGTTTTTTTGCCCGAACGCACTTCCTTGCGTGCGAAGATGTAACTGGTGGGTCCCATCAGTCAAGGGGAAACATTTTTTTCGCGAAATACGGTGGCTTGTCCGGTGGGTCCCGCTGTCAGGTGGAGGAATAATTATTTTGCACGTAATAAGGAGGCACTTCCTTGCTGTGGCGGTGGACCCAGCTGTCAGCCTCTCCACGTACAGTCCACGTCCGATGGAAGCCGTTCCTTGACCACGTTGACCACGCCGCGTCAAGAGCACCAGGGCGGTGGACGACGGTGAGGCCTAGGAAGGGGACGACGCGGAGCCGGGGAAGACATGGCAGTAGATGCCCACGCGTAGAGGAGTATGAGGGTTCACTGGTTCACTACGGTGTGAGGCTCCCGTCGTTGCAGAATAACAAGGGGTGTGGGTGAGTAGAGGGATGGCCTGGCTAGCGGTGGGAGTAGTAGGGGGCGGTGAGGCTTCCGCCGCATCGCAGCTGGCCACGGGAGGCAAGAGCACGAGGCACGACCAGCGCTGGTTTGGGTGGCTGGAGCAAGAAGACCAGAGGTTGAAGAAGCACTACGGCCGTTGGATGGACATCGTACGGTCACTTGAGCTAGAGTCGCGCATATTGACTAAGTTGACAAAGCCCTCCATCCCCGTCAAATTAGTAGGCCCACAAGTCAGCCTCCCACCAAGGTGGGTCCCAGCTAGCAGGGGGGTATTCATTTTTTGAGCCTAATAAGGAGGCACTTCCTTGCGTGCGAAGATATAGCTGGTGGGTCCGAGCTATCAGCGGCGGTAACATTTTTTTCGCGAAATACAGAGGCCCTTTCGGTGGGTCCCTGATGTCAGGTGGAGGAATCATTATTTTGCGCGTGATAAGGAGGCATTTCCTTGCGTGCGGCCATGGACCCAGCTATCGGCCTCTCCACGTACAGGCCACTTCAGATGCATGTCGGTCGTTGACCACGTTGAACAGGCCGCGCCAAGAGCACCAGGGCGGTGGACGACGGTGAGGCCTAGGAAGGGAACGACACGGAGGCAGGGAAGACTCGGCAGTTGTTTCCCACGCGGAGGGGAGTATGACTGTACGAGGGTTTACTGGTTCGTCTACCATCACCAGAGAATAACAGCAGGTGTGGGTGAGTAGAGGGATGGCTAGGCCAGCGATGGGAGTACGATGGGGCGGTGAGGTCTGCACGGCAGCAGAGCCGGCCGCGGGGAGGAGGGAGCAGGCAGTTCCGCCGGCGCCTGTTTGAGTGGCTGGAGCAGGAAGAGCAGAGATTGAAGAAGCATGACGGCCGTTGGATGGCCATCCAACAGTCACTGCTTGTGCGTCAACCTTTTTTAGGAAAGCCTCAAATCTGTGGAAAACAACATACATCCCATCTGCCATTATTTCTAATAATTTACAGCCCATTTGCTAATTATTAAGGTTTCTTTTGGAGCACATATTCTTTTTGTTAGCATTACAACCCATATTGTGGCCACGGTTAAAAAAATATACAAAATTTTGCATATTTCGGTGTGGTCCAAACTGTTTTTAATCCCGAAATTTTTCGACTCACATTCAAACTGATTTTAAAAATAAATGTATATCAATATAAAATCCAACAAATTCTCCATGCATAAAAATTAATGTAATTTCAAATCTCAAAATGAAGAAAAGATATTTGAAACTAATTGTCAGTTTGATGTGTTTTAAAAATGTACAGCCCATTTCTCATTACTGATGGGACATTTTCTCGGCCAACCGAATGAAAGCTCTCCTCGTCTTGAAAGATTTGCATCCCAACAGGCCTGACAAAGCGACTTACTTGGCAAATCACAAAAAAAACTAGGCTGTGGCCGTGGGCCCAGCTGTCAGCCTCTCCACGTACAGTACTGTTTTGATGGAATGTCGTTGACCACGCCACGCCAAGAGCACCAAGGCGGTGGACGACGGTGAAGCCTATGAAGGGGACGACGCGGAGCCGGGGAAGATGCGGCAGTGGATGCCCACGCGGAGAGGAGTACCAGGGTTCACTGGTTCGGCTGCGGTGTGAGGCTGCCGTCGCCGCAGGGCCCGGCTAGCGGTGGGAGTAGTAGGGGGCGATGAGGCCTCATCGGCAGCACAGCCGGCCACTGGAGGCAGGAGCAGGCGGTCTCCCCGGCACTGGTTTGGGCGGCTGGTGCAAGAAGAGCAGCGATTAAAGAAGCAGCAGGACCGTTCGATTCAAATCCAACGGTTACTGCTGCTAGAATTGTTTGTTGACTAAGTTGACAAGCCCTGCGTACGCGTCAAATTAGTAGGCCCACATGTCAGCCTCCCAACCGGTGCGCCCCAGATGTCAGTGGGAGGAATCATTTTTTTCGTGTAATGAGGAGGCAGTTGATTGCGTGTGGCCAGGCCAGCGGAGGGAGTAGGGTGGGCCGGGGAAGCCTGCGCGGCATCACAGTGGGCCACAAGAGGTGGGAGCAGGCAGTCCCGCCGGCGCTAGTTTAGGAGGCTGGAGCAGGAAGATCAGAGATTGAAGAAGCACGTCAGCCGTTGGATGGACATCCAATACTAACTGCTGCTAGAATCGTGTGTTCACTGACGAAAGCCTTGCGTAAACAAGTCAGCCTCGAAATCTGTGGCATGTACAGCCCATTTGCTATTATTTTTATATTTTTTACTCATTTTCTAATTCATATGGAATTTATTGCAGCCCGTTTTTCATTTTTAGAATTGCTGGCCATTTTCTGGTCAGTACTAGGGTCAAAAAATCAACTAAATATGTGGGAAATTTTGAAAATTCGCAAATTTTTACTGGGGAACGAAATATTCTTAATCCAAAAATTAATAGCCATACTAAAATAAATTTAAAAATAAATTAGTACTATGTCATGTTAAATCCAATGAAATACGTATAAGATATGAGTGAAGAACAAAAATAAAAAAAGAAACTTATATCCCATTTGCTATAATTTTTTTGGAATTTTCAATCCCTTTTGATATTACTTTTAACAGACATTGACCATACTCTTAAGCCAGGCCAGAATGCATCCCTCCTCATCTTGAAAGATTTGTAGCCCAGTAATTTGGAGAAAACAAATAGGCCTAGCTTGGGTATTCTTCAAAAAGAAATACTGGGCTACCTATTTTCCCAAAGAACTGGTGCATGAGCATTTAGCTTTATTTATTTATTTACTTATTTATGTTTAGGGGACCATGAGCATGTACCTGGGCCGGATTCATGTGAGAGCCGCCCTTCCAGTTAATTATGGGCTTCTCTATTGGGCCTTCATCAGTGGGCTGCATGTTATCAACAAGTGGAAAATGTGTTCCGAGTTTCAAAAAAATGTGTTCCGTACGATAAATAGTATGCACTACGTACGGTACGGGGCACTAAAGGATCAAACTATGCAATGACTTCCAAAACATTGTGTTTGTCGTTCTAACAACACATTTATTCAACCAACAAACGAAATATACTACTAATTGTACATTGAAAACAGCAGCAACAACAACCAGGGCTGGGGGTGCAACAGAAGCAGTAAGCAGGCCAGAAGAGTGAAGACGCAGCTCTCTCTTCCAAACCAAACATCAGCCATCATTACAAAAGGGCTACCAAAAAAGAACAAGTGTATGCATCAAACTAAATAAAGATCCTACTACACCAAGTGTACGCATCTAACTAACTGGCTCAGTTAGACGTTACTATGTAATAAGCTGTGGAGATTGGCTGACGGCTTGAACCAGATGGGTGCCTGACGGGGGAAACTCCAGCTAGCAGGTCGAAGTCTGATACTTGCGACCCTCTCTCCTACTTTGGGCTGTAGAGCGTGGCGGCACATATCAGGGTATGGTGCATGCAGAGATGCATGGTACGCTGTGTACACACAGTTTTGCCTGATGAACGAAACCGCGCTGCCATCATGATCCTTGCCGTCGGTTATCTCCTGGTTAATCAGATAATTCAGTCCGACAAACAGAGAGAGTGTACCAAGGCTATTTACCAGCCTCCAGTCAAAAATTCTTGAAGGCCCAAAGAAGCTGTGATCCTGCTCAAAGACCTTGCAGTGACTGTGATTGTATTCCGCGAAACAACACGTCCGGTACGTGCGGACGATCATCAATCTTTCGCCGTCGTCTGATCGAGCCAGGAACCACCTGCAACTGCCATGCCGCTTTTCTTTGAAAGGTTCTGGGATTAGGAAGGGTAGGGACACCAGGCGGCCTACAACATCATATCAAGTTGGAGTCAAATAAAAAAGGGCTCTTGGTTTAGTCAATCTTAAGAACAGCATGTTATGAGCATGAATATTTTTTCAGCAAATGTTGACAGTAATATAAGCAAGCCATCATGATATCATAGGAAAGTAACATACTGCTGCAACAACCATTTGTAGCGATGACTGGAGTAGGCCAGCTGAGGGAGTCCTGGATTAGGGGTTGTTCAGGTAGCCGGACTATACCTTCAGCCGGACTCCTGGACTATGAAGATACAAGATTGAAGACTTCGTCCCGTGTCCGGATGGGACTTTCCTTGGCGTGAAAGGCAAGCTTGGCGATGCGGATATTCAAGATCTCCTACCATTGTAACCGACTTTATGTAACCCTAACCCTATCCGGTGTCCATATAAACCGGAGGGTTGTAGTCCGTAGGCAATCAACTCCATACACAACAATCATACCATAGGCTAGCTTCTAGGGTTTAGCCTCCTTGATCTCGTGGTAGATCTACTCTTGTACTACCCATATCATCAAGATTAATCAAGCAGGAGTAGGGTATTACCTCCATCGAGAGGGCCCGAACCTGGGTAAAACAAAGTGTTCCCTGCCTTCTGTTACCATCCGGCCTAGACGCACAGTTCGGGACCCCCTACCCGAGATCCGCCGGTTTTGACACCGACATTGGTGCTTTCATTGGGAGTTCCCATGTGTCGTCGCCTTTAGGCCCGATGGCTCCTTTGATCATCAACAACGATACGGTCCAGGGTGAGACTTTTCTCCCCGGACAGATCTTCGTCTTCGGCGGCTTCGCTCTGCGGGCCAATTCGTTCGGCCACCCGGAGCAGATCGAAAGCTACGCCCCTGGCCATCAGGTCAGGTTTGGAAGCCTAAACTACACGGCTGACATCCACAGGGACTTGATCTTTGACGGATTCGAGCCACAGCCAAGCGCGCCGCACTGTCTTGATGGGCATGATAAAGCTCTGCCGCCGAACAGCGCCTTGGAGGCCGCACACGCATCGGTTTCGACCATTGATTCGGAGCCTACTGCGCTGATCGAGGATCAGCGGTTGGACGCTGCCTCAGGGGCTGCAATCTCAGAGGCGATCGAGCCGAACTCCAGCCCCGCACTCTGCACGACCCGTGACTCCGAGGGTCCGGACTCCTCCCCGGACTCCGAACCCCCCATGCCCCTGCCAATCGAATCCGATTAGACACCGATAATGGAGTTCACCGCCACAGACATCTTTCAGCATTCGCCTTTTGGCGACATCCTGAATTCTCTTAAGTCTCTCTCTTTATCAGGAGAGCCCTGGCCGGACTATGGTCAGCGAGGGTGGGAAATTCAAAGCCCACCCACCACCCACTTTGTAGCCACTGTCGACGATCTAACCGACATGCTTGACTTCAGCTCCGAAGACATCGACGGCATGGACGACGATGTAGGAGACGAACAGGAACCAGCACCTATAGGGCGCTCGAAGGCCACCTCGTCATATGACATATATATGGTGGATACTCCAAAAGATGGAGATGGCGATGGAACAGTGGGGGATGACGCCCCTAAGAAACAACCAAAGCGCCGGCATCAGCGGCGCCGCTCTAAATCCCGCCAAAGCAAAAACGGTGATTCCGGCACGGGAGATAATACTACCCCGGATAGCGCCGAAGAACACGCACCTCAGCAAGATTCGGCATAGGAAGATGGAGAAGCCAGCCCTCATGAGAGAGCGGCAGACCGAGAGGTCGAGGATGATAACTATACGCCTCCCTCCGAAGACGAGGCAAGCCTCGATGACGACGAATTCGTCATACCATCAGACCCCGCCGAACAAGAGCGTTTTAAACGCAGGCTTTTAGCCACGGCAAGCAGCCTCAAGAAAAAGCAGCAACAACTTAGAGCTGCCCAAGATTTGCTAGCTGATAGATGGACTGAAGTCCTTGCGGCCGAAGAGTATAAACTCGAACGCCCCTCCAAGAGTTACCCGAAGCGCAGGCCACTACCCCGATCAGAGGAGGAAGCACCTACATCACCAGCGCATGACATGGCAGACCGGCCACCTCGCGGCCGCGACAGAGAGGCCTCTCGGCCCTCCACCCAAGCCATGCCCCGACGCCGCTCAACTAAGGCACGGGAAAATGCGCCCGACCTGCGAGACATACTGGAGGATAAGGCAAGACAAACAAGATCGATCTACGGATCGCGCAGGCGCCCTACGACATGTGACAATGATCTTCACTCCGGATACAACAAATCCGGCCGGGCCGAACACAACAGACATAGCTCTTCCGAGCTGCGTCGTGATATAGCCCAGTACAGAGGCGCCGCACACCCGCTATGCTTCATGAATGAAGTAATGGATCATAAAATCCCAGAGGGTTTCAAACCCGTAAACATCGAATCATACGATGGCACAACAGACCCGGCGGTATGGATCGAGGATTATCTCCTTCACATCCACATGGCACGCGGCGATGATCTACACGCCATCAAATACCTCCTGCTCAAACTTAAAGGACCGGCCCGGCATTGGCTTAACAGCTTGCCAGCAGACTCAATCGGTTCTTGGGAGGACCTGGAAGCCGCATTCCTCGACAACTTCCAGGGCACTTACGTGCGACCGCCGGATGCCGGCGACTTAAGCCACAAAATTCAGCAGCCAGAGGAATCGGCCAGACAATTCTGGACACGGTTCCTAACAAAGAAAAACCAGATAGTCGACTGTCCGGACGCAGAAGCCCTAGCAGCCTTCAAGCATAACATCCGCGATGAGTGGCTTGCCTAGCACCTGGGACTTGAAAAGCCGAAATCCATGGCAGCCCTCACGACACTCATGACCCGCTTTTGCGCGGGAGAAGACAGCTGGCTAGCTCGCAGTAACAACTTATCAAAGAACCCTGGTAATTCGGATACCAAGGACAAAAGTGGCAGGACACGTCGGAATAAGCAAAAACGCCGCGTTAACAGCGACAGCAATGAAGACATGGCAGTCAATGCCGGATTCAAAGGCTATAAATCCGATCAGCGGAAAAAGCCATTCAAAAAGAATACTCGGGGCCCGTCCAGTTTGGACCGAATACTTGATCGCTTGTGCCAGTTACATGGCACCCCCGAAAGGCCAGCCAATCACACTAACAGGGATTGTTGGGCGTTCAAGCAGGCAGGCAAGTTAAGGGCCGAAAACAGAGACAAGGGGCTGCACAGCGACAACGTGGAGCCCAAGCCACCGAACACCAATGGACAGAAGGGCCTTCCCCCACAAGTGCGGACAGTGAACATGATATACGCAACCCACATTCCCAAGCGGGAGCGGAAGCGTGCGCTACGGGATGTATACGTGATAGAGCCAGTCGCCCAAAGTTCAACCCATGGTCCTCCTGCCCGATCACTTTTGATCGAAGGGACCATCCCACTAGCATCCGTCATGGCAGCTTCACCGCATTGGTTCTCGACCCAATCATCGACGGATTTCATCTCACAAGAGTCCTCATGGACGGCGGCAGTAGCCTGAACCTGCTTTATCAGGATACAGTGCGGAAAATGGGCATAGATCCCTCAAGGATTAAGCCCACAAGAACGACCTTTAAAGGCGTTATACCAGGTGTAGAAGCCAACTGTACAGGCTCAGTAACACTTGACGTGGTCTTCGGATCCCCGGACAATTTCTGAAGCAAAGAGTTAATCTTCGATATAGTCCCGTTTCGCAGTGGCTATCATGCCCTGCTCGGACGAACCGCATTCGCAAAGTTCAATGCGGTGCCGCACTACGCATATCTCAAGCTCAAAATGCCAGGCCCTCGAGGAGTAATTACGGTCAACGGAAACACCGAACGCTCCCTCCATACGGAGGAGCATACGGCGGCTCTCGTAGCGGAGGTACAAAGTAGCCTTCTCAGGCAATTCTCCAGTCCAGCCATTAAAAAGCCAGACACTGCCAAGCGCGCCCGAAGTAACCCACAGCAGGACCGCCTGGCACACTCTGAGCAAGCGTAGCAATGCGGCCCCAACCCCAGCTTTCACGACATAGCGAAACCAGTACCTCGCGTACATAACTACGCCCTTGAAATACCATGGGAACAGGGGAAGGGGCACAATAACGGCACGCCCAAAATATGGCTTAAAACGTACTAGGGGCTGCCGGATTCTTTTTTTAATTTTTTCTTACTTTCAGGACTCCATACTTCGGACGACCTGCTCGGCAATTCGACTGTCGCACAAATGATGCAAGATCCAGGGAGGCACACAAGCCATGCCGTATTATGGAACTCCCAGGTGGTCTCCGTTACGAGCGGTATACCTGTTTTAAATACAATTCCGCGACCTGCCCCTGGCCAGGACATACTGAATAGTCCAATATCTTTTGCTTACCGCACTATTTGTATCATTCGGCTTTGATAAATTGCCTCTCTGGTATTCCCCCTAGCGCCGGACTCTGTGTTCGTCTCCTTCCCCTCTTTTCTTTTATAGCCCTTAAAGGCTCATCTAGTGACGCGCCACTCGCGCTCATTAAACCTGGGGGCTTCTTTAACAGAAGCTTATTTATACGGGCTTCACGCCCAACACATGCGTCAAACTTCCGCATGTACCTTTTTCTTCACCATTATATGCATCAATATGACTTAAGTTTTGGCCAAGCTGGGTTGCCTGGCTCCTGTGCTTACCCCTACGTTCCCGATTGTTCGGCTAGGCGGTAAAGGGAGCACCTCTGCGATTGTTACTGCCGGGTTAGCCGGATGTGTACCTCAGACTGGGTGAAGCTGAAAGCTAGCGTTCTTAAGGGAATATTCGGTCGGTGAGATAAAAGATGATCTTTTTACTCATTTTATGCGCCCCAGATGCTTTTTTCTGCGTCTTTTTACGCAGTCCGGACATGCACTTTAGGGCATGCCTCCCAGCAAAAGGAACCCCTAACGGAACTATTCTCTCTGGAAGATGTTTCTTACTAACCATGTAATATAACATAACTAGTTGGGCACTTGTCTGATAAAGCACTAATGACCCCTACGCCTGGTCTCCATGCATACCACGGTTCTTATATAACCGCTATAGTATTCGGACACACTCCGGACCGTCAGGTCCCGAGGTTGAAGCAAAAAGGTCGGCAACGACAAACGATCTACAATCCGGCTAGAAGGCATTACACATGTCAATTCAAAATTACATAGTCATTCTAACTGATTGTATTCCTCTTCTATACCATCTAACAGGATGTCTAATTTATAGTCCGATTGCCTGGTTCGTTGTGCTGAGCGCCTCCCTCGAAGGGCCCAACTATGGGAAAAAGAGCGCTCAGGTTTATCCGGAACACCCCAGCACTAGTGGCATGGGGACAGAAGCCGACGACTGGCCATCTCTCAATTTCTTTATAAACAGCCGCACAGAAAATAATATTTTAAATTCAACAAGCATTGCTTAAGCGCCTATGAACAAGTTTTCAGCGCACAGGATAAAAACGAGCGAGTTTATTGAAAAATTACATCCTTGGTACATTCATCTGCCACAAGGTGGGCACCCGCAAGAACATCCTTGTAATAGTTCTCGGGCTTGCGATGCTCCTTCCCCGGCGGCAGCCCGTCCTTCACAAGCTTCTCACCGTCCAGCTTACCCCAGTGCACCTTTGCACGAGCAAGGGCCCGACGGGCACCTTCGATGCAGACGGAGCGCTCGATGACCTCGAGCCTTGGACAGGCCTCCACCAGCTGCTGCACCAGCCTGAAGTAGCTCCCAGGCAGGGCCTCTCCGGGCCACAGCTGAACTATGAAGCCCTTCATGGCCTGTTCGGCCGCCTTGTGGAGCTCGACCAGCTATTTCAGCTGGTCGCTCAAGGGCACAGGGTGTCCGGCCTCAGCATATTGAGACCAGAACACCTTCTCCGTCGAGCTGCCCTCTTCAGCTCGGTAAAATGCGGCGGCGGCGGATACGCTGCGGGGAAGATCTGCGAATGACCCTGGAGAACTCCGGATTCGGGTAAGTAACAAGTAGTTTACTTTTATATTTCTGCTTTGCATAAAGAATGCCTTACCCGCTGCTATCTTCTTCATCTCCTCCAACTCTTGGAGGGCCTTTTGGGCTTCGGCCTTGGCAGACTTGGCAGTCTCAAGGGCCGCCGCGAGCTCGGACGCTTGGGTCTTTGACTCAAGCTCCAAACTCTCATGTTTTTTCATGAGAGCCTGAAGCTCTTGCTGCACCTCGCCGACCTGAGCCCCAAGTTTCTCTCGCTCGGTGCGCTCCGCGGCCGTTTTCTTTTTGGCCTCGGACAGCGCCTGCTTGAGGGTCGCCACCTCAGTCGTGGCCCCTATAATAAGCAGTGCAATTCTGTTATTTTTTGCAATCACGCCTCTCTATAGGCACTTTTTCTGTAAGGTATTTCTTACCTTCTTTCTCCTCGAGCCGCCGCTTGGCAAGGCCGAGCTCTTGCTCGGTCTGCTCGAGGTCCTGCTTCAGGACACCCACCTCCGCAGTCAGTGCGGCGGTGGATAGCAGCAAAGCCTGCATACGCATATTGACTCTTTTTGTTAGACTCCTGCGAAATTTAATAGATCCTCTATTCGGCTTTTCTTTCCGAACGCCAAACAGAGCATCAGGGGCTACTGTCTATGCGGTTATATTTTTACATATTTTTACTTACCTCGAAGCCTGTTAGAAGGCTAGCGCAAGCTTCAGTCAGTCCGCTCTTGGCGGACTGAACCTTCTGAATCACCGTACTCATAATAGTACGGTGCCCCTCGTCGATGGAGGCGCCGTCAAGCACCTCCAGCAGATTGTCCGGCACCTCTGGTTGGACGGAGGCCGCCGGCTCAGAAGGCTTGCTACTCTTGGAAGGAGTTCGCCTACCGCGGTCCGGAACTGTGGAAGATTCCTGTGCGGTGTCCGGCACCAAGCCGGACTTGGAGCCCTGGGGGGTCTTGTCCCCTTTACTCCTGGGGTCCGGGAGGTCGCCTTGCGGCTCCTCCAGGACCACCTCCTCCTGCCCCGGAGCTCGTTGCGACGCCACTTCGGCGTCGTCCGTAGTGCGGGGGGAGACAACGGGCGGAACTGAGTTCACGTCCGATGAGTCCAGGGAGCCGCCCGACGATTCGTCGAATTCGGCCCGGGGCAGACTGCATAATTACATTCGACATTAGGGAAAGCTGTGCAACAAAGGAACATCATGAGTTACTCTGGTATCCGAACACTTACGATTTCGCCAGACGTCTGGCCCTGTCCGGCCACTCCTCTTCGTCCTCGTCGGCATCGGGGGCGTAGTCCAGCGGAGGGGTTTTCCTCTTCTTGGACCCTTCGGCCTCCCCTACTGGGGCGGCCTTCCTCTTCTTTCCTCCCCCCGCTGGAGGGGGAGATGTCTCTTCTTCCTCCTCCTCGTCTTCATGGGAGGAGTGCATCTTGGAGTCGTCGGACGGCGAGTCCGACACCACCATATGCCGGGAACTCTTTCGAGTCCCCGTGGCCTTCTTCTTCTTGGCCTTCTTCTCCGGCACCACATAAGGCGCCGGAACCAGCAGCTTCACTAGTAGAGCTGGGACTGGGTCTTCGGGCAGCGGAGCCGGACAGTTAATCGGTCCGGATATCGCCCGCCAAGCCTGTCAAAGGTAAGGGAGTTTAGATCCCGCATAGAGTCAAACTATGAAGAAAGGTGAAGATAGCTTACCTCGCTAGGGTGACGCTGCGAGCTGTATCCGCGGTCCTCGGAAGCGGATGCGGGGGCCTCGGCGCCCTTGAATAGCACCTTCCAGGCATCTTCGTACGTCGTGTCAAAGAGCCTGCTAAGGGTTTGGTGTTGCGCCGGGTCGAACTCCCACAAATTAAAATCCCGTTGTTGGCACGGGAGGATCCGGCGGACGAGCATAACCTGGATTACATTAACAAGACGGATTGGCTTGTTCACCAGGGACTGGATGCATGTTTGCAATCCGGTCACCTCTTTTTCGTCACCCCACGACAGGCCCGTCTCTTTCCAGGACATAGGCCGCGTGGGGGGTCCGGATCGGAACTCGGGGGCTGCGGTCCATTTCGGATCATGTGGCTCGGTGATGTAAAACCACCCGGATTGCCACCCCTTTAGGGTCTCCACAAAAGAGCCCTCGAACCATAGGATGTTGGCCATCTTGCCCGCCATGGCGCCTCCGCACTCTGCCTGGCTGCCGCCCACCACCTTGGGCTTGACGTTGAAGGTCTTGAGCCAGAGGCCGAAATGAGGGCGGACGCGGAGGAAAGCCTCGCACACGACGATAAACGCCGAGATGTTGAGGATAAAGTTCGGGGCCAGATCGTGGAAATCCAGGCCGTAGTAGAACATGAGCCCCCGGACAAATGGGTGGAGTGGAAAACCCAGTCCGCGGAGGAAGTGGGGGAGAAATACTACCCTCTCATGGGGCCTTGGGGTTGGGAGAAGCTGCCCCTCCTCGGGAAGCCGGTGCGCAATGTCTTTGGACAAGTATCCGGCCTTCCTTATCTTTTCGACATGGCCCTCCGTGGCGGAGGATACCATCCACTTGCCTCCCGCTCCGGACATTGCTGGAGAAGGTTGAGGTGGGAAGTGCGGGCTTGGGCGCTGGAGCTCGAGTGTGCAGGAGATGGATAGGCAAAGGAGGAAGAAGGCGTAGGTAAAAAGGTGGATCCTTATCCCCTTATATGGGCGGATGCGGTTGTGCGTCCCCACCTGCCTAGTAAAACTCGCTTGCCTCCCAAGCGCCGTGATAAATGGCGCAGTTAGGGTTACCCACATCCGTATTGATGAGAATCCCATAAAGGGGGTACACGATCTCTGCTTTGACAAGACGTGCCATGGAAATCGCCTCGCAAAACATGCTGAGGTGGAAAAGTAAAAACGATTCGAGTGAAGGACTTGGCCGTAGTGTGATGACACACTGCGGAATACGTCGACAGATTTGATTTGTGTCAATATTATTCTCTCTATGGCAATATGTGGAAACTTATTTTGCAGAGCCGGACACTACTCTGGGTGTTTACAATCCTCTGTGAAGGACTTGGAGGAGGAACCCGCCTTGCAATGCCGAAGACAATTTGCGTGCCGGACTCGTCGTCATTGAAGCCTGGTTTAGGGGCTACTGAGGGAGTCCTGGATTAGGGGGTGTTCGGGTAGCCAGACTATACCTTCAGCCGGCCTCCTGGACTATGAAGATACAAGATTGAAATCTTCGTCCCGTGTCCGGATGGGACTTTCCTTGGCGTGGAAAGCAAGCTTGGCGATGCGGATATTCAAGATCTCCTACCATTGTAACCGACTTTATGTAACCCTAACCCTATCCGGTGTCTATATAAACCGGAGGGTTGTAGTCCGTAGGCAATCAACTCCATACACAACAATCATACCATAGGCTAGCTTCTAGGGTTTAGCCTCCTTGATCTCGTGGTAGATCTACTCTTGTACTACCCATATCATCAATATTAATCAAGCAGGAGTAGGGTATTACCTCCATTGAGAGGGCCCGAACCTGGGTAAAACAAAGTGTTCCCTGCCTCCTGTTACCATCCGGCCTAGACGCACAGTTCGGGACCCCCTACCCGAGATCCGCCGGTTTTGACACCGACACCAGCAATACGTCCAGCCATAGAAGGAGTCGACAGCGTACATGAAGCCCTTGTGTTCAATGGCATCAGAGAACCATGGAGGATGTATGATCCTGCGATGGACGTGCAAATTTATCCACTTACCGCAGTGACCTGTCAGATAGGCGAGACCGCGGTTGAAGAACGCAATTAGCCTGAAGTCTTTATAATTCGCAGATCTTGTGGGCACTTGGCAAATTACAACCTTGAGCAAATCAAACTTGGTATCATGTTGGCTACTGTAAGATTCCGAGTATTCTGGGCCACGGTGCCAAAGCAGTGCATTGTTAATCGAAGGAAGGGGGATCAATCGCCGGGTGTAGACCTCCACGAGCATCCAGCTGCCGCGACCGTCGACGAGCACCATCCAAGACGTGTTCATGCCGACCCAGTACATACCGTTAATGTAGTTGAGGCTGACGGGGATCGGATCGCAGTCAAGGGGGTTAATGCTCGCCACCCTACGATCGTTATGCTACGTGACACGCCATTTCTGAAGATCAGGCGGCATCAGCAAGCAAGGAGCTGGCTTAAAAAGCTCCGGCCTAAGGGCTTTGAGTAAACGGTATAGCCCCGACGAGCACGCGACGAGCGGCATGGTACTGAGATTGTCCACACGCGAAACAATGAGCTTGATTACCTCTGTGGGGAGCGAATTCCAGCCACTCTTTCGGCGGACGCTGCTCGGTTCTGCCATTGTTAGTGCTTGGGTTTCGGACGAGGGGGGAGGTGCCTTAGCGGGGATGGAAGATTGGACGAGATTATGTGCGGACAAAGATGGAGAAGAGAATATGTGCTGCGGGAAGTGGACAGGTGATGATGACAGCACGCCGCTTGACTTACGAGACACATACCAGCAGCGTAGGGTCATGTCGATGCCAGACAACTTGCTTGAGTGATCATAGTACTGTTACTCCCTACAATGCTATGCCCTAACTTGCTTGAGTAGAGTAGTAGAGTAGGACTCTGCTCTACTACTAGCACCGGAGGAGTAGTATATTCTAATATAAAATAGTTACAAACTTCAATGCCCAAGCGTGGAACGACTACGAAGCGTGCTCAGAGACCATGTCTACGTGGTGTTTGGACATGGACGACAACCTCAACGCCAACGGTGCAGCTCCCGTTGCACCATATGTGTTTCTGTCCTTCCTGTTCGAAATCGTGGTAAAATTCATGTTTCTACTCTGTATCCTACTACTATTCTAGTCCACATGATTAGTTGTGAACGACGACTTCTTCCCCGACCTCGGCAACCTCATCCTCGACGACATGGGCGACAACGTCGACGCCGGCAACCAGTGAGATACAGGGTGTAGGAAGCGGTTTGGGAATTTGCATGCCTTTCCAACCAGTGAGATACTCCGTACAAAGTACGACAGATAAATAACCACAGAGAAGGAAGCTAAAAGTAAACAATCAAACGAGCATTTTTGCTTTTTTTGCATTGAATCGTTTCACAAGCTTGACTAGTGCTGTTTTTCTACTTTTACAAAAACCGCATCGTAATGTTAAAACGTGCATTTGCACGTACATAAGTAATAGTAGTACTCCCTCCATCTAGGTGTATAAGTCTTCCCTCCTTCTTGGTCACGGTGCACAACCGAAGATGACTTATTGACCTGGGCAGAGGGAGTAGCACAGTCTGCAAGCATATATCGAGAGAGACGTGTAGTGCGATAGTGGAAAAAAATTACTCGTATATGAGACCAGGTCTCACGGTTAGCAGGCGAGACCCGTCCTGATGGATGACACGTGGCTTTTAAGTGGGGGGTGGGGGATGCTTTGTGATTTGTGAATGCCATGTGTCATCCAGCAGGATGGGTCTCGCGTGAGACCTGGTCTCATAGAATTCTTTTCCTGCGATAGTATATAGTAAAGTTTGTGCTATATGCACGTACTTGCAAAATGCGTACGAATACACAAGGTTTCCAAACTTTCCCTTTTACATACTTAATTAAGGACGCTAAAAATTCCTGAATGTTCGGGATTTATCATTTGCATCCCAAAACTAATAAGATCGCCTTACGAAACAAAAATTATACTCCTCCTAAAAGCCACGGTGCTCGCAGGAGCGCTTGCGGCGCGCCACGAGTGCCCTGGTGCACGGCCGTTTCCCAGCGCACCGACACAACGCCTGTTCCTCAGCCTCGCAACTCGCGAGGTGCTGATTGGCGGCTTGTCGGCGGGCGAGCGCGATCTCACCGGTGTGGTGATCCGGCGCCAACAGGTACTCCTCCTCGCTGGAAGCATGCACCTGGTCCACGTACCGCCAAGCGTAGATGAGGCGCTTGGGCCCTACTGCACTCAGGGCATCGGCACGGGCGTCCTCCGCCACCCTCACGGCCCTCGCACGAGCCTTCTGCCAAAGAGCCAATTACCTGACTCTCTCGGACGCGACATAGGCCTCCCAGGCAGCTTGTTTCGCGGTGCGCTTCTCTTCCTCAGCCTTCTTCTCCGCCTCTATTTTGGCGCGCTCTACTGGAGGCAAAGCCTCCCACAAGGTGACATCCATTTCTTTCCAAAGCTCCTCAAGGTTGGGGGCTCGGCGGGCGGCGCGACGTTCTCCTCATAGTGGGGAGCCGGCGCATCCTCCGGCGCGCATGCTGGCGAGATTGGGAACGCCGACGTGTCCACCTCGATGCGTCGTGGCGAGGAGCGGAACACCGACGTGTCCTCCTCAACTAGTGGCGGGGAGGAACGGAACGGCGACATGTCGCGTAGCGGCGAGGAGCGGAACACCGACGCGTCCTCCTCGACTAGTGGCGGCAAGGAACGGAATGGCGACGCGTGATCGTCCGCGCGGTGCAGCGAGGGGGTCCTAGGGCTTGGGAGGGGCGATGCCATGGTGGTCGACGTGAGAGGGAGGGGGAGGAGATAGCGATGAACGTGAACATTAGGGGGAGGAGATAGCGATGTCGTGGGAGGCGCAGTATTTATAGCGAGCAATGGCACACCTACGTAAGATATGGACTGAGCTGCACTGACTTAACTGCCGGTCCAGTTGCGTCACTGACATGTGGGCCAGACCCCTGTTGGGCCCATATGTCAGTGACCAAATGCACCTGCAGTTAAGTAACAGCTACGTGGGCATATTTGTTGGAGTAAATTACAGGGGAGCGAAGGGGTGGAAATATTGCTGGTCACAACGGATTGGAAGAGCGTGGGGGGAGGAGAGTCATGCATGCAGATTTTTTCACACGGGGTGGAGTGGTGGGACCGCCGGAGGGAGAAGGAGAGTTTGGCAGGCATATTGTTTCACACATGGAGAGGAAAAAATTTGGAGATGAACGGGCTTCCTGCAGGTATGGGGAACGGTGCATAATAAGTAATCTTGCATGCCGGGCTAGGTATAGTGTCAAGTCATTAAAAACAAACACGCCCCACACATGTTCGTATTTCAAGGTGCACTAAATTATTGCATGCGATGATTAAGGCTGGCCATAATGGTGGTATCTTAGCTGGTATCATGCACACGGGAATAGCAAACATGCTGATGTGGCAAAGAATTAAAGAAGAGAGGGGGGTTAGAGTAACTAGAGTTCATGCATGCATTGGTAAACACATTTTTTTTGTGGATAACGACATCACTAGTTGAGTACTTTTGCAGACTTCAAAAACTATTCCACAATGTGTCAACATTCACAATGTCAAATCAATATTTTTACACTCATTATAAAACATAGTTCTTATACTAGTACTAGTTGATAACTCATTATAATCAGTACTCCCTCCGTCTAGGTGAGCAAGTCATCTTAGATTGTGCACTGTGACCAAGGAGGAGGGGAAAACAAGAGATCTTAATGTTTATAATCAGTACTCCCTCCGTCTAGGTGAGCAAGTCATCTTAGATTGTGCACTGTGACCAAGGAGGAGGGAAAAACGAGAGATCTTAATGTTTATTTGCTAATTAATAGCATTGCATGCAATGAACTAACCACTGCATGTCGTGTTTGGTAGTCTCAAGTCATTAAAAGCATGCACACCCACATCTCCTATTGGTTGATATGTCAAGAAACAAGAAACAAGGTAGAAGTTAATGCACCGCACCTAAGTGTTTTGGGAGTATTGTAGATATTGATATTTTTAGTATAAATTTGGTCATGGGATTTCATTGATGCCTGTCAGAGCATTGACAGATCTACTATGCATGACCTGAAGATGAAAGCGTTGAGCATCTGGAAGTTGATCAACAATCTTCAATTGTCAAAGATTAGCCGTTCGGCCAATACGGTGGCACACTTAATCGCTAAGTATAGATTTGACAATAGATTAGATGGTATTCTTGTAAATAACATACCGCCCTGTGTGGTGAATATTGTATCGAATGAGTGTACTGGTGTGGCTGGTTAATTAATATAAGGTGGTGTTCAAAAAAGTATAAATTTGGTCAAACACTTTGCAAACGGTTGACGGGAGTAAAAAGGACCAGAGGGAGTATCATGCATGCGGAGTAGGCAAAAAAATTGCTTGTCTAAAAAAGGCAAAAAAATTGCTCATTTATAGCCGGTCGAAGTCTCAAAGGGCGCGACCGCGCGAGGGAGGCGAAGGTCGTGGGAGGCGCGACGTTTGACGAAATTAAGTGAAGTTACATCCACGCGCCGACATGGCGTGCGAACAGGCAGAAGCTATACCATCAGGCCTACGATATGGGTCTAGTAGACATGACATCTAGTGGGTCCCGCATAGTTCTCGAGAAATCTTTGGGGGCTTGCAGCCGTTTATCCACCGGGCAAGCCAGCAACCCCACGCCGTTTGCACGCCCTACTCGTCCCTGTCTTCTACCTTACAACAGTTCGCTCCCAGTCGTCCCGTCCTTTCACATTAGTTCGCTCCCAGTTTTTTTGCAGGGTACAACAGTTCAACTTCTCCTAACCCTCCTCCAAAATCCATGGCCTCCCAAATCTCCATGGTCGCCGCTGAGTACCAGGTTAGAGCCATCACCGGCGATCAGTTCATCGTCATCTACACACGTGGATCCGAGACGGTGAAAGCATGGCTTGCTCGCTTCCTACGCATGTTCAACAGTTCAACGGATGAGTGGGTCGCTGGGCTAGATGTTGAGTACACCACAGTCCTGGGACGAGAGAAGGATCTAAAGGACGAAGAGAGGAAGAAGCCCGCCGTGATCCAGGTTTGCGTACATAACGTTTGCTTGGTCTACCACATATGCCATGCTGACGTTGAGTGCCAGGATTTTAAGAACTTCCTCAAGGACAAAAGAGTGAAATTCGTTACTGTAGGCTTTAAGAACGACAGTGACGTCCTGTGTCGAATAGGTCTCGTTGTAGGCCAGCCCTTCGATCTCTAGAAGGCAAGCCTGGTGTCCTCCTCTCAACCTTCAATGCTGACCCTGGCAGCAGCCATGATTGATCCTTCGTACGCTAAACTGAAGAAACCTCATCACGAGTTTCATCATGCATGGGAGTCGAAGACATTAGATGAAGATCACATCCTGTACGCAGCAATGGATGCCTACCTTTGTTTAAATATCTACAAGGGTTGGATGAAGAAGCAGAGCCCAGTGTCCGGTTCAAGCAAAGAAGCGTCGGCGAAGAGGAAGAGGGACGAGGACGTGGACTCGGACTCCAAGTAGGTGGCAGTGCCGTCGCTCATGCTGGTTCTACTGCAGTGTCAAGCGGACTAGTTGCTTATTAGTTTATTTTCAAGGGTGTGTTGTGCTGAGGCCCCAACAGAACTATGTTTATGTTCTTTCTCATTATTTGAACTCTTTAGTACGTACAGTAGTACTAGTACTATGTCTTACTACTGTTCTTCTTGCAGTTGGTACTACTGCTTGTATCTTTGTGTTCCTACTGTACTTAATACGTTAGTACTAGTAGTATAATTTGGGTCAGTCGATTTGTGAAAGAAGTTCGACGGAGCGAAGGAAGAAGACGGCAGAAGAGGTGGAAGAAGCCCTTCTAGCCATCCATGTTGCATCAAATGGCTCACATGAGTCGACTGACCCAAATTGCTCCTTAAGATTGCAGGATCCACGTGGCATTCAAGGTCTCAAAGGTAGATTCCGCGTCCGCACCCGGTTTGCGGGCTCTATGCACACGCGACCGGCTCCCGCCGTGACAGCCACCATGCGCGCCTCCTCCACGCGGGCGGAGGCGACAATGACACGCTAGTTCCTCCTCGCCGGCATGCTGGAGCACGCGCTCTTCCTCCTCTTCGTACGCTACGTGCATAGACGCGGCTCCACCAGCTGCTCGCGTGCTTGGCAGCGCGGCGGCATCGCGAGGAGGGACTGCAGACGATGTGAGAGGGCGAGCCTTCGGCTTCATGGCACAGGGATGGCGGCGACACGACGGTGATGGGCGAGAAATTGTTGGCCGGAGCAGGCAGGCGCCGGCATGCGCAACGGCGGCGGCATATTGATGAGTGCGCGTGTGGGAGCTTACTTTAGCTTTATATATAAGGTTGGTCAAACTTAAAATAAAACCGTACTAGTACACGTAAACATTAGACTTAGGCAGCGCTTTTATTAGTTACTAGCTTATGTTCTTGCCCATTGTGACCAGCCTTAGTACCACGGCCACGATACGGAATCCTGTGCAAGCGTGTGAACCGCGGCTGCGCGGTCGATCGAACGGTGCGTCACCGTGTCGCGCTCGAAGGACATCCACCGAACCTTTTTGTGTGTGTGAAAACAATCCTCGAATATTACTCAATTTTTTTCCTATGAAAGTTCTTGATGCTGCAATATTTCCATATATTTGAATTTAGCTCCAGTTCATGTTTATTTGGATTTGGACGTTTTAGGTGCGCCCTAGTTTTTTTAATACTGATTTTGTGTGTGTGACTGAGAGAGAACATGTGAATGTGTCTGATACGTCCATTTTGCATCCTGCTTTTATATCGATATTTATCGCATTATGGACTGTTATTTCACTTTATATCACAATACTTATGGCTATTCTCTCTTATTTTACAAGGTTTACATAAGGAGGGAGAATACCGGCAGCTGGAATTCTGGGCTGGAAAAGGAGCAAATATTAGAGACCTATTCTGCACAACTCCAAAAGTCCTGAAACTCCATGGAACGTCTTAAAATAAATAAAGAAAAATCCTCGCCAAAGATGAAGGCCAGGGGGCCCACACCCTTCTCACGAGGGTGGGGGCGTGCCCCCCCTAGGGCGCCCCCCTACCTCGTGGGCCCCCCTGGTGGCTCTCCGACGCCCATCTTCTCCTATATGAAGTCTTTCGATGAGAAAAAAATAGGAAGGAACTTTTTGGGACGAGACTCTGCCGCCACGAGGCGGAACCTTGGCAGATCCAATCTAGAGCTCCGGCAGAGCTATTCTGCCGGGGAAACTTCCCTCTGGGAGGGGGAAATCATCACCATCGTCATCACCAACGCTCCTCTCATCGGGAGAGGGCAATCTCCATCAACATCTTCACCAGCACCATCTCATCTCCAAACCCTAGTTCATCTCTTGTATCCAATTCTTGTCTCAAAGTCCGGGATTGGCGCTAGTAGGTTGCTAGTAGTGTTGATTACTCCTTGTAGTTGATGCTAGTTTGTTTAATTGGTGGAAGATCATATGTTCAAATCCTATATGCATATTATTACCCCTCTGATTATGAACATGAATATGCTTTGTGATTAATTACATTCGTTCCTGAGGACAAGGGAGAAGTCTTGCTATGAGTAGTCATGTGAATTTGGTATTCGTTTGATATTTTGATAAGATGTATGTTGTCTAGCCTCTAGTGGTGTTATGTGAACGTAGACTACATAACACTTCACCATTATTTGGGCCTAGAGGAAGGCATTGGGAAGTAATAAGTAGATGGTGGGTTGCTAGAGTGACAGAATCTTAAACCCTAGTTTATGCGTTGCTTCGCAAGGGGCTGATTTGGATCCACATGTTTCATGCTATTGTTAGGTTTACCTTAATACTTTTGTTGTAGTTGAGGATGCTTGCAATAGAGGTTAATCATAAGTGGGATGCTTGTTCAAGTAAGAACAACACCCAAGCACCGGTCCACCCACATATCAAATTATCAAAGTATCGAACGCGAATCATATGAACGTGATGAAAACTAGCTTGACGATATTGCCATGTGTCCTTGGGAGCGCTTTTCCTATTATAAGAGTTTGTTCCGGCTTGTCCTTTGCTAAAAAAGGGTTGGGCCACCTTGATGCACTTTATTTACTTTTGTTACTTGTTTCTCGTTACAATTTATCCTATCACAAAACTATCTGTTACCACTTATTTCAGTACTTGCAGAGAATACCTTGCTGAAAACCGCTTATCATTTCCTTCTACTCCTTGTTGGGTTCGACACTCTTACTTATCGAAAGGACTACGATAGATCCCCTATACTTGTGGGTCATCAAGACTCTTTTCTGGCGCCGTTGCCGGGGAGTGTAGCACCTTTGGTAGGTGGAATTTGGTAAGGAAAAATTTATATAGTGTGCTGAAATTTACTATCACTTGTTACTATGGAAAGTAATTCTCTGAGGGGCTTGTTCGGGGTATCTTCACCCTGTCCAGTAGAGCAAAGAGTTTCTCCTCAACCTACTGAACCTATTGAAAATGAAACTCCTTTTGAATTTCCTGCGGCTATGATGGAAAACTGCTAGCAAATCCTTTTATAGGAGATGGAACAAAGCATCCTGATGAGCACTTAATATATGTGGATGAAGTTTGTGGATTATTTAAGCTTGCAGGTATACCCAATGATGTTGCTAAGAAGAAGGTCTTCCATTTATCTTTGAAGGGAGACACATTGATATGGTATAGGCTATGTGATGATATGAGATCATGGGACTATAAAAGATTGAAGTTGGAATTTCATCAAATGTATTACCCTATGCATCTTGTTCATCGTGATCACAATTATATATATAATTTCTGGCCTCGCGAAGGAGAAAGCATCACTCAAGCTTGGGGGAGGCTTAAATCAATGTTATATTCATGCCCCAATCATGAGCTCCAGAGAGAAATAATTATGCAAAGTTTTTATGCTCGGCTTTCTGAAAACAATCGCAACATGCTCGATACTTCTTGTGCTGGCTCTTTTATGATGAAGACTATTGAATTCAGATGGAATTTATTGGATAGAATTAAACGCAACTCTGAAGATTGGGACCTCGACGAAGGTAAGGAGTCAGGTATGACACCTAAGTTTGATTGTGTTCAATCTTTTATGGATACCGATATTTTCCATAAGTTTAGCACTAAATATGGACTTGACTCTGAGATAGTAGCTTCTTTGTGTGAATCTTTTGCTACTTATGTTGATCTCCCTAAGGACAAGTGGTTTAAATATCATCCTCCCATAGAGGTAAAAGTAGCTGCACCTATTAAAGTTGAAGAAAAGACTGTCACTTATAATGATCCTATTGTTCCTACTTCTTATATTGAGAAACCACCTTTCCCTGTTAGAATAAAGGATCATGCTAAAGGTTCAACTGTTGTTCGTAAAAGCAATATTAGAACTTATACACCTCCTGAGCAAGTTAAAGTAGAACCTAATGTTGCTATTGTTAAAGATCTATTGTCTGATAATATTGATGGGCATGTTATTCAGTTCGAAGGTGAAACTGCTAGAATTGCTAAACCTTGTGCTAAAGATAAACATAGACCTGTGGTAGGCGTGCCTGTTATTTCTATTAAAATAGGAGATCATTGTTATCATGGCTTATGTGACATGGGTGCTAGTGCTAGTGTTATACCTCATGACTTATACGAAGAAATTAAGAATGAAATTGCACCTGTTGAGTTAGAAGATATTGATGTCATAATTAAACTTGCCAATAGAGATACTATTTCACCAATTGGGATTGTTAGAGATGTTGAAGTCTTGTGTGGGAAACTAAATATCCTGCTGATTTTCTTGTTCTTACTTCCCCACAAGATAGCTTTTGTCCCGTTATATTTGGTAGACCATTCTTGAATACTGTCAATGCTACCATAGATTGCACAAAGAATGTTGTTACTGTTGGCTTGGATGATATGGTTCATGAGTTTAATTTCTCTAAATTTAGTAAACAACATCACGAGGAAGAATTACCTAGTAAGGATGAGATTATTGGTCTTGCTTCTATTTCCGTACCTCCTAGTGATCCTTTAGAACACTATTTGCTAGACCATGAAAATGATATGTTCAGGAATGAAAGAAGGGAAATAGATGAAGTATTCTTTAAACAGGAACCTATTCTGAAACACAATTTGCTTGTTGAAATTTTAGGGGATCCTCCTCCACCTAAGGGTGATCCCGTGTTTGAGTTTAAACCTTTGCCTGATAATCTTAAATATGCTTATCTTGATGAAAAGAAGATATATCCTATTATTATTAGCGCTAACCTTTCAGAGCATGAAGAAGAAAGATTATTGAAAACTCTGAAGAAGCATCGTGCTGCTATTGGATATACTCTTGATGATCTCAAGGGCATTAGTCCCACTCTATGTCAACATAAAATAAATTTGGAAGCAGATGCCAAACCAGTTCGTGATCCTCAACGACGTCTGAATCCTAAAATGAAAGAAGTGGTAAGAAAAGAAATACTCAAGCTTCTGGAGGCAGGTATAATTTATCCCGTTGCTGATAGTGAGTGGGTAAGTCCTGTCCATTGTGTCCCTAAGAAGGGAGGTATTACTGTTGTTCCTAATGATAAAGATGAATTGATTCCACAAAGAATTATCGCAGGTTATAGGATGGTAATTGATTTCCGCAAATTAAATAAAGATACTAAGAAAGATCATTACCCCTTACCTTTTATTGATCAAATGCTAGAAAGATTATGCAAACATACACACTATTGCTTTCTAGATGGTTATTCTGGTTTCTCTCAAATACCTGTGTCGGCTAAAGATCAATCAAAGATTACTTTTACGTGCCCTTTTGGTACTTTTGCTTATAGACGTATGCCTTTTGGTTTATGTAATGCACCTGCTACCTTTCAAAGATGCATGATGGCTATATTCTCTGACTTTTGTGAAAAGATTTGTGAGGTTTTCATGGATGACTGTTCCGTCTATGGTTCCTCTTTTGACGATTGCTTGAGCAATCTTGATCGAGTTTTGCAGAGATGTGAAGAAACTAATCTTGTCTTGAATTGGGAAAAGTGCCACTTTATGGTTAATGAAGGTATTGTCTTGGGGCATAAAGTTTCTGAAAGAGGTATTGAAGTTGATAAAGCCAAGGTTGATGCTATTGAAAAGATGCCATGTCCCAAGGACTTCAAAGGTATAAGAAATTTCCTTGGTCACGCCGGATTTTACAGGAGGTTCATTAAGGACTTCTCAAAAATTTCTCGGCCTCTCACTAATTTATTGCAAAAAGATATACCATTTGTCTTTGATGATGATTGTGTAGAAGCATTTGAAATACTTAAGAAAGCATTAGTCACTGCACCTGTTGTTCAGCCACCTGATTGGAACCTACCCTTTGAAATTATGTGTGATGCTAGTGATTATGCTGTAGGTGCTGTTCTAGGGCAAAGAGTTGATAAGAAATTAAATGTTATTCATTATGCTAGTAAGACTCTAGACAATGCTCAAAGAAATTATGCTACTACCGAAAAAGAGCTTTTAGCAGTTGTATTTGCTTGTGATAAGTTCAGATCTTATATTGTTGATTCTAAAGTAACTATTCAAACTGATCATGCTACTATTAAATATCTTATGGAAAAGAAAGATGCTAAACCTAGACTTATTAGATGGGTTCTCTTGCTACAAGAATTTGATTTGCATATTGTTGATAGAAAGGGAGCTGAGAACCCCGTTGCAGACAACTTGTCTAGGTTAGAAAATATTCTTGATGACCCATTACCTATTAATGATGACTTTCCTGATGAACAATTAAATGTTATAAGTACTTCTCGTAGTACTCCATGGTATGCTGATTATGTTAATTATATTGTTGCTAAGTTTATACCACCTAGTTTCACATACCAGCAAAAGAAAAAGTTTTTCTATGACTTGAGACATTACTTTTGGGATGACCCACATGTTTATAAAGAAGGAGTAGATGGTGTTATTAGGCATTGTGTACCTGAGCATGAACAGGAATAGATCCTACGCAAGTGTCATTCCGAGTGTTATGGAGGACACCACGCTGGAGATAGAACTGCACATAAGGTATTGCAATCTGGTTTTTATTGGCCTACTCTCTTCAAGGATGCCCGTAGGTTTGTCTTGTCTTGTGATGAATCTCAAAGAATTGGTAATATTAGTAGACGTCAAGAAATGCCTATGAATTATTCACTTGTTATTGAACCGTATGATGTTTGGGGCTTCGATTATATGGGACCTTTTCCTGCCTCTAATGGGTACACACATATTCTAGTTGCTATTGATTACGTTACTAAGTGGGTAGAAGCTATTCCAACTAGTAGTGCTGATCATAACACTTCTATTAAAATGCTTAAGGAAGTTATTTTTCTAAGGTTTGGAGTCCCTAGATATTTAATGACTGATGGTGGTTCACACTTTATTCATGGTGCCTTCCGTAAAATGCTTGCTAAATATGATGTTAATCATAGAATTGCATCTCCTTATCACCCATAGTCTAGTGGTCAAGTAGAATTGAGCAATAGAGAGCTCAAATTAATTTTGCAAAAGACTGTTAATAGGTTCAGAAAGAATTGGTCTATGAAACTTGATGATGCATTATGGGCTTATAGAACTGCATACAAAAATCCTATGGGTATGTCTCCGTACAAAATGGTCTATGGAAAAGCATGTCACTTACCTCTCGAACTAGAACATAAGGCATATTGGGCTATTAAAGAGCTCAACTATGATTTTAAACTTGCCGGTGAGAAGAGGTTATTTGATATTAGCTCACTTGATGAATGCAGAACCCAAGCTTATGAAAATGCCAAGTTGTTTAAAGAAAAAGTTAAAAGATGGCATGACAAAAGGATACAAAAGCATGAGTTTAATGTAGGTGATTATGTATTACTATACAACTCTCGTTTAAGATTTTTTGCAGGAAAACTTCTCTCTAAATGGGAAGGCCCCTATGTTATCGAAGAGGTTTATCGTTCCAGTGCCATAAAGATCAACAACTTCAAGGGCACAAATCCGAAGGTGGTAAATGGTCCAAGAATTAAACATTATATGTCAGGTAATCCCATAAATGTTGAAACCAATATTATTGAAATCATAACCCCAGAGGAATACATAAGGGACACTTTCCGGAATGTTTCAGACTCCGAAAAGGTATAGGTATGTGGTACGGTAAGTAAACCGACTCCAAAACAATTTTTAAGGCAATATTTCTCCGTTTTAGAATATTTAGAAAAATACAAAAATAAGTAGCAGTCTGGGAAGGACACGAGGGCCCCACGAGGGTGGTGGGCGCGCCCTACCCCCCTGGGCGCGCCCCCTACCTCGTGAGCACCTCGCGTGCCTTCCGGACTTCGTTTTCTTGCACGTTACGTATTTTGGTCAGTAAAAATTCATTATATATTCTCCCGAAGGTTTTGACTCCCGTATCACGCAATTATCCTCTGTTTTCATTTTGAGCTGTCCCGTTGCAGATTAAATCAACATGTCTTCCCAGGATTCGGAAGGAGAAAGCTATGTGGGTGATTACTTAGCAAATCCCAAGGTCTATGGGGATGTGGAATACGACGGATGGACCACGGAGGAAGAAGAGGACTATGAACCCAAGGGGAAGGAGGAGACGAGCTCAGATGAAGATGAAGCACCATTACCGCAACCGGGGGACATGCACGTGGAGTTCAAAAAGTCAAGTCTCCCTGATAGGGTAAAGAAACCCAAGTTCGAGTTTATCCCTTTTTGTCCCTTGCAGGAAAATAAGCAGGACCTATGCAAAAAGATATTAACCCTGGAGTGGGAGATTGATGATCTAAAGGATCAAACTGCC
The DNA here is from genome assembly GCF_003073215.2 of Triticum urartu. Lineage (NCBI taxonomy): Eukaryota > Viridiplantae > Streptophyta > Magnoliopsida > Poales > Poaceae > Triticum > Triticum urartu. The sequence continues at coordinate 162,931,316 of NC_053028.1, forward strand.
GTCCTCAAGCTTAAATTAAGGGAGAAGTCTAAGCCATCAACTATGCCAACATCACCACCACCTTCTTCACCGACAAAGATGAATTGTGTATCTGGGTATGGGCACTCCCCTTGGCAACTGCCAAGCTTGGGGGAGGTGCCCCGGTATCGTATCACAATCACAACTCCTACCTTTAATGTTTTTTCTTAGTTCGATCCTATTAGTAGTATCTTGATCTAGTAGAATAAAGTTTATGGCATGATCTAGTTTTGAGTTTTGCTTTATGATCTCTCTATGTAATCGAGTCCGTGAGCTATATATAATAAAGATTAGTGTTGAGTCAAGGGCTTGATTATTTTGCCATGATCTTGGGTGAATAAAAGAAAAGAGAAAAAGAATAAAAGAAACAAAAAGTTCATATTGATCTTACTGAGAGTAATGACTTCACATAGAAAGAGTATGATGATTAAAAGTTGTTGGGAGTTGGCAGACATAGCTTTGGTCATTGTTTCAATTAATAGGAAGTAATAAGGAAAGAGAGGTTTTCACATATAGATATATTATCATTGACATCTTTTATGATTGGGAGCACTCATTAAAATATGACATGCTAAAGAGTTGATGTTGGACAAGGAAGACAACATAATGAGTTATGTATTTCTTATATCTGAGATAAAGTATGTTGTCATGGATCCTCTAACTTGTTGAGCTTGCCTTTCCCCCTCATGCTAGCCAAATTCTCAACACTAAGTAGAAATACTACTTGTGCTTCCAAAATCCCTAAACCAGTTTTGCCATGAGAGTCCACCATATCTACCTATGGATTGAGTAAGATCCTTCAAGTAAGTTGTCATCAGTGCAAAGCAATAAAAATTGCTCTAAATATATATGATTTATTGGTGTGGGAGAGATACGCTTTATATGATCTTGTGATGTGGAAGTAATAAAAGCGACGGACTGCATAATAAAGGTTCATATCACAAGTGGCAATATAAAGTGATGTTCTTTCGCATTGAGATTTTATATATCCAACCATAAAAGCGCATGGCAACCTCTGCTTCCCTTTGCGAAGGGCCTATCCTTTATTATTATCTTCTACCTTATGCAAGAGTCACGGTGATCTTCACCTTTCCTTTTTCATTTTATCCTTTGGCAAGCTCAGCACGTTGGAAAGAAGATGATATATATATTTAATTGGATGTAGGGGAGCATGAACCATTATTGTTGACATTACCCTTGAGGTAAAAGGTTGTGTGGCAAAACTATAAGCCCCTATCTTTCTATGTGTCCGACTAACTCTGTAACCACAAGTATTTGCGTGAGTGTTAGCAATTATGGAGGATTAAATGATAGTTGAGTATGTGGACTTGCTTTTTAGCTCTCACATAGACTCTTTCCTATGTTATGATAAATTGCAATTGCTTCAATGACTGAGATTATAGTTTGTTGGAACCCAATAAGGTTTATGATTTATACTTTTACATTGTGAATAGATCATCACTTGAACATAAGTAATCATATGACAAAACCTATATATGTTGCTGTTATAAGAATAATCATGATGCCTTCATGTCCGTATTTTATTTTTATCAATGCCTCTACCTCTAAACATGAGGACATATTTATTGTTATCGGCTTTTCGCTTGAGGACAAGTGAGGTCTAAGCTTGGGGGAGTTGATACGTCCATTTTGCATCATGCTTTTATATCGATATTTATCGCATTATGGACTGTTATTTCACTTTATATCACAATACTTATGGCTATTCTCTCTTATTTTACAAGGTTTACATAAGGAGGGAGAATGCCGGCAGCTAGAATTCTGGGCTGGAAAAGGAGCAAATATTAGAGACCTATTCTGCGCAACTCCAAAAGTCCTGAAACTCCACGGAACGTCTTAAAATAAATAAATAAAAATCCTCGCCAAAGATGAAGGCCAGGGGGCCCACACCCTTCTCACAAGGGTGGGGGGGGCGCCCCCCCTAGGGCGCGCCCCCCTACCTGGTGGGCCCCCTGGTGGCTCTCCGACGCCCATCTTCTCCTATATGAAGTCTTTCGATGAGAAAAAAACATGAAGGAACTTTTCGGGACGAGACTCCGCTGCCACGAGGTGGAACCTTGGCGGATCCAATCTAGAGCTCCGACAGAGCTATTCTGCCGGGGAAACTTCCCTCCGGGAGGGGGAAATCATCACCATCGTCATCACCAACGCTCCTCTCAACGGGAGAGGGCAATCTCCATCAACATCTTCACCAGCACCATCTCATCTCCAAACCCTAGTTCATCTCTTGTATCCAATTCTTGTCTCAAAGTCCGGGATTGGTGCTAGTAGGTTGCTAGTAGTGTTGATTACTCCTTGTAGTTGATGCTAGTGGGTTTAATTGGTGGAAGATCATATGTTCAGATCCAATATGCATATTATTACCCCTCTGATTATAAATATGAATATGCTTTGTGAGTAATTACGTTCGTTCCTGAGGACAAGGGAGAAGTCTTGCTATGAGTAGTCATGTGAATTTGGTATTCGTTTGATATTTTGATAAGGTGTATGTTGTCTAGCCTCTAGTGGTGTTATGTGAACGTCGACTACATACCACTTCACCATTATTTGGGCCTAGAGGAAGGCATTGGGAAGTAATAAGTAGATGATGGGTTGCTAGAGTGACAGAAGCTTAAATCCTAGTTTATGCGTTGCTTCGCAAGGGGCTGATTTGGATCCACGTGTTTCATGCTATGGTTAGGTTTGCCTTAATACTTTTGTTGTAGTTGTGGATGCTTGCAATAGAGGTTAATCATAAGTGGGATGCTTGTTCAAGTAAGAACAGCACCCAAGCACCGGTCCACCCACATATCAAATTATCAAAGTATCAAACACGAATCATATGAACGTGATGAAAACTAGCTTGACGATATTCCCATGTGTCCTCGGGAGCGCTTTTCCTATTATAAGAGTTTGTTCCGGCTTGTCCTTTGCTACAAAAGGGTTGGGCCACCTTTCTGCACTTTATTTACTTTTGTTACTTGTTGCTCGTTACAATTTATCCTATCACAAAACTATCTGTTACCACTTATTTTAGTACTTGCAGAGAATACCTTGCTGAAAACCGCTTATCATTTCCTTCTACTCCTCGTTGGGTTCGACACTCTTACTTATCGAAAGGACTACGATAGATCCCCTATACTTGTGGGTCATCAATGTCTATATGTGTGTTGTGGCGGAAGGGCAATGTGGAGACGGTGTGCGTGTGATACAGACATAGAGAGGTGTGAATGTGCAAATGATCGTGCATGAGTGAGACATAGACAGATGCCGATATGTTGTGTATACATGAGAGAATGGTCTTCTAGTTTACTTGTGTGTGTGAGAGAGAGAGAGACAGAGAGAGGAGCATCCGTAACACAACAACCATCTCTCTCGATTCGTCCATCCCTCGCACGGTCGCATGCAACACATGCATCAACGCGCACATTTTGACACCCTCACCCGGCCCCTGCCCACCTCAAGGCCCGCACAATCTCTTCGTGAATACCCATTTCTCTCCTTAGGTTTGTTTTCTCTCAATATCTGACACACACACACACACAGAGACACACGCAGCACAACACACACACACACACACTCCCCCGAGCACACAATTCATCTCCATCCAAGGTTATACAGCGACCACTCTCGCTTGTGCTTCTTTGCACCCCAACATGCACAACACCTCAATCTTCAAAGAGGGCAACGAGCAGATCGAAGACGGCGACCACACCGCGCTAGAGAATGCGGGGTCATTTGGAAGCAGGGTGATGTGACGACGGCTGATTGACTCCTCCCCCACCCTCTCTCTCTCTCTTGCACAAAATTACCAATCCCTCTCTCCCCCGCACAAAATTGTCAATCCTTAAACCCATGAGATCCTTCCCCTCTCGTCCATGTTTTTCCTGCTCTCTCATCAAACATGTTGTCTCTTCTCCTTCCACGTATACAAAATCCAGATGCACACGCATCTCATGTATATTACATGTATGCATCTTTCTCACAGACCTAAGTTCATCCTCACTCTTTCTCTCTCTATCACTCTCTCTCTGTCTCGTTAGGTTTGTCTCCTACTCTCTCGTCCACATACATACAGTCTTTCCCTCCCTATCTGCTCCATCTTCAAAAGCCCTCTCTACACGTTTCATTCACACATTGGCATATGTCAAAATGTTGCTTCTATAATGGCTGATGTAGAGTTATGGTTGTTCTTGTTGCACCCTACAAAGTAATAGCTATGAAATGCATTTAGATTCTCATTTGACTGGGATTATGTGAGTTTGAGCATGTTGTGAAGTACTATAGACCTTCTATACATCTTGGGATTCGACAATGATTGTAACTATTGAATTGTATAGACCATTACATTCGAAGTCAATAGCCTAATATATTTATTTCACAATTTCAACAAATGATTAGTTCACTACAAACTAAGAAAACAAATGTGTACTCCCTCCGTTTTTATTTAAGTCCGTGTATTAGCATTGGTCAAAGTCAAGTTTTGTAATCTCTCAGAAAGCTTATAACAAAAAATATTAACATATACAATAACAAATAAATACCATTAGATTCATTATTGAATGTACTTTCACATCATACATATTTGTTATGGTAAATGTTTATATTTTTCTATAAACTTGGTCAAACTTTAGGAAGTTTGACTTCGGTCAAACCTAATATGCAGAGTTTACTACTACTACTCGCTAGTTGCTTAGCCGAATCACTCAACACGCCACACGGGGAGTCCAGTGTCACAAAATTTGAGGTTGGCGGGAAAATGTCCCGCGACCCTGATTCGAGCAGTGGGAAGTTACCATCATAGCCTTCGGAACAGGCCTACGGATGACGCTTGGTAGGGGGCTGTTTTTGTAACTTCAGGTTCACCCTACCCAGCCAACCCCACCCCGGCACCCAGAGTAGTACACCTGAATACTCCCCAATTTCTATCCCCACCGCAAAATAGACGTCTCCACGGCACCGCAGCCTTCGTGCTCCTCCCCTTTACATCGGCACACTCGTCCACCGCAGCGCATCTGCCTAATCGACGACCTCGTACACCGCACTGGAGCCGGTCCACCGTCAACGTCGTACATGGAGCCTCTTCCCCGGCATCGTCTTCCACGGTCTCGTATCTGCTTCCCGGAAGCCGACGCCAAGCGCAGAAGTACCACCATCGTGGACAATGAACTAACTGCAGTTGCCGACCATGACTCACAGAGGCCGCCACGACCATCGTTCTCCTCCTCGATTGGTAATGTGTGTATTGAATCACTTAGCAGTACATGTGCAGTTCCAATTTTGTTCATACCTACCCTTCAAATTTCCTGGGTGCTATTGTTCCCGTAAAAGTAATTGGTTACAGCCTCCTTTGTCCAACAGAATATCAGCTTGTAATTGTGCGTCACTCCTTTATCGCGATGTGCTTGGGTAGGTTTTTCATCTGCAACAAGTAGTGTGGCAAAATGATGGAAAGGTTTTTAGAACTAGCAAAATGCCCATGCGTTGCACGCATCAAGATGCATTTGTATGAGTAGTTTATCCTGTTGGAGATGCTCTAACATGGCAGGCGAGTGCTTTAATGTTGCCCACAAGATGCGCGAGTATTACTAGTAGTATATTTTTCTTGCCATGTTGAGATTTTAAAACCATGAGTGCGAACATACAAAGGAGCAATGAAGATCAAACACGGGATATTCGGGACATCTTCAAGGAGTGTGGCAAGTTAAAGAGGAGCTGCACCGAACCTGTAAAACGAGCTTTGGTAAGTAACACCCTTTCAATTACTTCCGTGTAGCCTCATGTTCTTCGATGTGTATATGTTGTAGTTTCTGTTTCTCTTAAGCGTGGTGTTCTTCGATGTGTAATAAGAAGAGTCTTAATCGTCCTAATGCTTTCGTTTTTAGCTTGATGTAGGAAGTGGGTGTTCTCATCTTGTAGTCTGTTTTTATTTATTTATTCCTTTTGAATTCACTTCTCCGAGTTCTGTTTATCTGGCTTCTACTAAATGGATCTAGGTTGCTCTGAGTATTGATCTAAAAAAGAAGTAAATTCATGTCAGGATGCAGTTCCTGCAAGGAGGGAAGTATGGTCAACCTCGAGATCATGTTTCCAAAATGAGGCTGGATTACACACAAGGTGCCAGTTCCCTAATGATGCTGGATTAGACACAAGGTGCAAATTCCCAGATGATGCTGGATTACACACAAGCCAGGTGGAGTCGTCAGCTGTTCATGTCCTCGTGGCATTAGTAAAGGCTGAAAGAAAGCGTGCAGCAGCCCTTGAGAATGTAGCCGAGTTCCTGAAGAAGCGAAAAGAGCAATCAGATGCTCTCTTCACCCAAGCCAAAGAAGAGATGGAAGAAGCCAGAAATAAGCTAGCAGAGGCAGAGCAGGCTAGGCGTCTCCTGCTATCTAAAACTGTTGTCAATACAAAATTTCCTTCGTAATAGCTAGGTTCAAATGTTTATCCAGTCAGCATGCTTGTTGTGATTTCCATGCATCTACTGATGTGGCACAAAATGTTTTTTTTCGGGTCATGTAATAACAACAATTACTTTCCAAACAATAACAGATGAAGCATTGGACATGGTATAGTTCACGCGCAAGCCCGACATTCCAAGTTCAACTTCCACATCAAACTCATGTTCACAGATATCTGCACATTCATACATAATGTCCATAACCATGATTCACTTCAAAGCCAAAAAAATGTGAGGAGAGTTATAAATAAAGAAAATCCTCTACTAGTTCCTGCTACCAGTGCGAGCACAACAAGTCAAGACCATGCGTAAATTAATTATATTGTAGTCATTTTTTGTGTTCTAAAATGCCTACCGGCTCGCGGAAGGACGTGTTGCCGGCACACGCGCGGATTCAATGAAGGCAGGCGGGGCAGTCTTAAGCTGGTTGCACGCGGCGAGGAGGCGTGCTCAGCCGGGCCTGTAGTGAGTGCGGCCCTCTTGGTCGGCGCGCCAGTTCAATGCCTGCGCTATGAGAGGTTGTGTCCGTGTCAAAGCAATCACTCCCTCCAGTCCTTTTTTGTTTGGGTATAACAAAATCTTGTTTTCCATTCACATTTTAGTGGTAGGAGTTGTGCGTGTGTGTCTGAGAGAGAGAGAGAGGAGACGGTAGTCGGGGTTGTCTGATTGGTAAACAAATGAATAATGTCAGTCTGGGATGGAGACCAAAAGGAGACCGCAACAAATGTTGTGTCTATAGGAGAGATAGAGAGAGTAATTTTAGTGGTATGAGTCATATGTAGAGACATATAGGGTGTGTGAGAGAATCCCATAGAGAGAAAGACAATGTGAAAGACGAGTGGAGACTGTGTGTTTGGCGGTGAAAAAGAAAGCTTAGGTACCGAGTGATACCAGAGAACAGTAGAGACGTGAGAGATAATGAAAACCGTGTAATTTATAATGATAGGGAGAGTGTGACACTTCTCAAGGGAGACGTCGAGAGACCATGTTTGCGAGGATAGGAGCAACATGAAGTGAGCGTGCGGGTGAGCTGGAGAAAAGAGAGTGATAGCTACCTGAAGGAGCATGCATGAGAGAGAGATGGGCGTGAAAGGAGTGAACAAAAAAGGGATTCAAATATTTGAATTCGAGATGATGATACATGTAATCCATACTCGAACCAAAATTGATCTATCAAACATGCATACTCATATGAATTCATGCACATCTATGTTATTTAATATGTAGATATTACTGATCCATACATTTTAGTAGAACATAATTTGGTTAATTTTTTTCGGATTCAACCTTAAGATTCCGATATCGTTGTATTTGTAGATCATATTATACATATAAAGGAGCAGAATTCTTTGTTGTGCTTTTGAAAGTATATATATATATAAAATGATGTATATAGAATGTAATTCCAATTGAAAATGGATCCCGCCCGAAAAAATAGAATACAAACGGGATTCAAATTGAGTTGGCACGGTAAACGTGCACTCTGAAAAATTTGAACGAAGCATGGAAAGTCACAGTAACCGTCTGAAACCAAAATCTGCGGGATGGAAATCACTACTGCCTATCCCTGCCATGCAAAGCCTATATGCTGGATTTCTATAGGTTTCGATAGGGGTAGGTTTGTAATTTCACCCAAACGTGACGTAACCGCCTCTCACCCGGATTCATACACGGTGGGCACCAAAACACAGTGTGTCCTCGGCCGAAATCGACTCCCTCTCCAATTCATATTCATACACGGTGGGCGCCAAAAACAAACTCTCGTCGGCAAATATTCGGTGTATGCGAGATTACCGTCCTATCCCCGACCGACTAGTGTTGCTGTGATGTAGTAGAAATTTGAAACGAGGGCTAAGTTTGTAAATTTCCTCGCATTTGAGACAAGAGCGCCCTGAATACATGGTTCCCCCCTTCCTCTCTACCTCCCTTTTCCCCATTCGTACTCCATGGGCGCCAAAACACCCTTTCCACCCCACCCTCGTCCATCCACCGCCGTACTCCTCCACCATGCCGGAGCTGATACCCCGATGCCGCCGTCCATTACAAGAGATCGGCCTCTCTCATCCACGGCTTCGGACCGGGATCCTTGCATCCCGTCCTCTCGCTTCATCTCCGCCGTCGTCCACCTTGCCGGTGCCGCTCCTACGACCGTCTCGTCCATGGTGCCCCGCCGCCACCGTCTACCCTCCTAGATCTTCTTCCACGCTGCCGACAGCCATCACTACCACAGCGCCGTCAAATTCTCAGTAGATGCCTACACGGCGCCGTACCAGAGGCGGTACTCTTTCGTATCTGCTCAACTTATTTATCGCAGCAAGAAACTAGATCGCCACTTCTTTACTCTGATTTCTTGTCTTGGTTGCGAAGTTGCCTTTGTCTGGTTTGCACCTTCAGATCCGCCATGGCACGCTCAACACCATACTCGCAATGCTTATGGTTTTCCCCTTTTATATTCCACACTAGTTAAATCACAGTAGACTAAATTTCAAAATTGGGTCAATCGATTTTTCAAAGCTCGCCGGAGTTCGCCAGTGCGATCGAAGGGGCTCGGGTGGTTGTGGGGCCTCGCCGAACGAAGAAAAGTCGACGCTGGTGGGGGTTTGGGTGGGGATGGGGGTGGGGGTGGCGGAGGAACACAGGTGGTGGGGGCCGGTGGTCCAGCCGGTGGCCCGTGCGGTGTTCTGTATGGGAAGAATCACAGGCGAGGAAGAAGAAGGGTTAGGAGACGTAGGATCTTCATCCAACCACCTGAAATGGTCGAGAGACAGCTAGGATTTGCATTCTTAATGCGCTCTGGTTCATCATGTGTGGGTACTGCGCAACCAACATTTTATTATCCAAAATCTGCTTGCTCTTCTTTACCATGTTCCTCTTCTGTTCTTCTTTAATATGTACTCTCTCCGTTCCTAAATACAAGTCTTTGTATAGTTTCCACCATGGACTACATATGGAGCAAAATGAGTGAATCTACACTCTAAAATGTACCTGGATACATCTGTATGTGATCCATAGTGGAAATCTCTACCAAGACTTATATTTTGGAACGGAGGGAGTATGATAGTAGTACAGTATGTTCCTTGTACTGAAGATGAGCAGGGACATTTGCAGTGTAGAGATCTATACGGTCGGCTGTGATGGACACTTTGAGCCTCTTTGATTCGTAGGATCTTGTAAACATAGGAATAGGATTTGTAGTGGCCTGCCCACTTGAATCCTATAAGAATAGCAAGGAAATGTGGGGAGCTGTCTCGCCTTTGAGAGTTACATTGATATTAACAGTACCGCACCTTCACTTGAAGAGAGCTGGTATCCGAAGCCTTTCTAGCCGTACCGGCAATACTAGCACATATATTCCAGCAAGTTCCACTTTGCTGATTTTACTCTGATGCTTAAGGTTTTCCCGTTATATCTACACCATGATATGTGTAGGTGCTTTGTGTCGCACTAGCAGCAGTCCACTCTTGAAGCTAAACACTGCAATGACTTACAAAATTGGCACCAAGGCATTGAGTGCCATTCTGGATGCAATGAAACTCATACGCTCCCCACCTGTTGATTCTTGTTCAGAATATCATCCTAATGACTATTCTAACCTCAAGGAGTCAAAGGCAGATGGCATGTCCAGTTCATCCATCAAGGTGCCTATTCTAATTTGGCAATGTTTTATTGATTGCGGGTATCTTGCATATGTTGTCTTGCATTTCTTCTACTTTGTTGCACCGCCATCTGCTTAGTTTACTCATCATATATGTCGAGATGCCATGCCCATCCATTATCAATACACATTCCATCTGTCATCATACCATGTTTTTCCACTCAAATGTTGTTCTTGTGCATCAGACATCAAAAAGGAAGAGGGTGATTGGCGAACCTGAAGGAACACCAGCAAAGTCCTTGAAAAATGTGGTGGTGCCGGAGAAATCAGACATCACCCCACTTATATTGGTTGTACAACCAGTGACACAAAACGTAGGACCGACTCCAGTAGACTGTACCCATACTTCACTGGCCACACCACTAGCCCGACCACACAGGACCTGCACTCTAGCAAAAGGTATACCGATTTCATTTGCCATAGCACCAGCTATACCATAGAAAAATCCCACTCCAGCAAAAACTACAGCAAGTCCACCGGCCGAAGACCTATCCCAACTGCAGAGACGACCAATTCCTGCAAATTGGAACCCCATTCCATTTATTCCTAGTTTAAAAGACAATGCTTTCAATGTTGTTAGGGACTACGTGCATATATTCCCATCATGGGAAGATTATTGTGAAGACAAACACCATTTTCACATCTTCCTATCCAACTTACGTGTAAGTGCTATTATTCATGGCTATTGTTTTCTTGTTTTCTGCTGATTGAACACATCAATGATTTACATTACATTGTTGTAACTAGGCGAGGGTCAATCTGGATAGTCATGACGAGCAAAGCTTGCTTGTGCTTTTCAAGGAAGCATTGCAGTTGTATCGGTGTTACCTGAGGAAATCACACTTTGATGGCAAGTCTATAAACGAATTCCTGGTGAAGTCTCCTATTCTAAATTTAGAAGACATTGAATGGAAAAACGTTGTTATGCACTGGTCTCGTTCCCAGGATGAGGTACTGTCTATTAAATCACATGACAATTTGAACTTCTACTTTTCTGCATATGCCTTACAGATCTTTTTTGCAGGAAATCTGCTCGAAGAAGAACTCCGGTTTGACAAGAACGACATGATATCTCAAATATGCTGCCCGCTGCTTTGCTCTTGTTAGTACCTGTTGTCCTGTATCACTGTACATGCATACATACCTGGTTCATTATGTGACAACAGTATGCATGATAGCTTGCTTATCAATTGTTCGCTCCAAATTATCTGATCTGTATGAATGGTTACATTAGTGTAGAATATATCCAATGCCAATGTTTTTTAGCTCTGCATTTTTCTTGTAAGTACATGCTGTCCTTTATCAGTGTACTTATAATGACAGGTAGTTGTTCATGTACCATCACTCTGCAGCTTATTTTCCTTTGCCCTCCATTTTCTACACACCAGATCTATATTTACTCTTACCATAAGGTTGGTACTGAAGAAGTTGAGATGTGCATTGCTCTTGGCTGTACCTTTTGCCTGTATCGCTGCACTTACATTTTTAGCTACTTGGTTATGTAGCATCACTCTTCATCTTATCTTAAATATTCTCCATTTTTTCGTATATTATCACATCTATATTTACTCTTAACAAAATGTAGAATAAAGGCAATGCTTTTGAAGAAGATTATGTGGTAAACTTCTTGAATTGCCCCCCCCATCAGCATGGACAAGGCCTTTATAGAGCATGTCTTCACCAATAATGTAAGTTTGTCCATCTCAAGCCTTCAAACTTTGTTGTATATATTTGGTTAGGCATGACTGCAACAACTATTTATTTTTGCTGTTTGCATCAAATTGCTTGTTTAAAGTTTATTATATGTAGTTCATAAACAAAAGTTCGTCCTTTCTCAATTTAAGTTTTCAGTTGTACAACCAAGTTCCTTCTTCATACCATGTAAATTAAACTATACAGAGCAAGTGATCTTCTTTTGCACTGCATGTATGCTTCTGTTCTTCATCTGTAGTCCAGTGGTGTGGTGAACCTACCCACTACAGCACAATGTCATATTCTGCAATGTCTTAACTATGAAAAATGTCATATTATTCTACTATTATTTAAACCATCTCTTTATTTGCCAATCTGAAATGGTATAAATTGACATCACACTAACCATTGATACTAATGAGTTCTTGATCTGTAATCCAGTGGTGTCGTGAAGCTGCCAACTCCTTCACAATGTCATTTCCTGCCATGTCTTGACCTAAACAATACCATATTGTGTTAATGAAAATTTAAACTGTGTCACTTTATTCGTCAGTAAGAAATGTGATGAATTGTCAGCACTGATACTTTTATGTGCAAAACCTGTCATTTGTCTGCTTGTTTATCTTTCAGAGTGAGGAAGATATAAGTGTTGAACAAGAGCAGTCTCATCATCTTGCTCAGCTGCTTGCGCTGCAGCTCCCCAGCAGGGCTAACCTTTCTTGAACTCTAGTGAAGTGCTGCCGATTTTGTATATTATTTTGTCGTCGTGTTTATTTGCACTGGTGGCGATCTTTGATGCCCAGTGTATGTAATCTGTTGTCTGCTTGTGCTTTATTATCATAGTGGCAAACTTTGATGCCCAGTGGATGTAATATGCCGTAATTTCTTTATTGTATAGTATAGGTGTTTTCTTATTCACGATGCTGCAGTTATTTTACTGTATATATATCCTGTCTTCGCAGTAAACCGGCCAAACCATAAAATTACGGTACATAATCGGGCCGTCATGCAATCACAATGTAGGTTGGGCCTGAAACGTGCCGATCAGCTCACGGGCCGGCAGCAGCCCAAAATGAACCCCGACCCGTGATTGTGCGAATCAAATCACGGGCTTTTAACAGGCCGAAAAATTGTCTCGGTCCTTGTTTGGCCCAATTAGATATCGGCTGCGAGCAGGCCGGATGCAAACCGGGCCGTAGTTAGGCCCAACTATATGACGGGCTTTTAACAGGCTGAAATTAATATAGGGTCGAAATGTTAAACGGGCCCTTAACAGGCCAAAGCTAATATCAGGCCGAATTACTAAGTGGGCCTTTAGCAAGTGGGCCCAAAAGCATAGTGTCCAGTTGACGGGCCGAATCTGATATGGGCCATAATTAGGCCCAAAACCTCTTAAAGGGCCGGACCTGATCTGGGCCGTAATTTGGCCCAGAACGTGGTAGGCTTTTAACGGGCCGGATCTCATATGGGCCACTATTAGGCCCGGAGCATGGCGGGCCATTAATAGACCGTATCAAATATGGGCCGACATTTGGCCCAAAACATGGCAGCCAGTTAACGGGCCGGCCTACTAGGGTCCTCAAAATCTTGTGGGCCTACAGCTGGGCCGGCCCATTAATGTCGGCGAAATCTCGTGGGCCTTTAGCTGGGCCGGCCCATTATGATCCACAAGAATTTTGTGGGCCTTTACCTGGGCCGGCCTATTATGACACACAAAACTCTTGTGGGCCTGTACCTGGGCCGGCCCATTATGGCCCGTGAAATCTTGTGGGCCTTTAGCTGGGCCAGCCCATTATGGTCCGCAAAATGTCGTGGGCCTTTAGCTGGGTCGGCCCATTATGGTCCGCAAAATCTTGTTGGCCTTTAGTTGGGCCATGCCACGTGTCGACGTATCATAGGCGCCTTCTGTCCAGTGAGTGGATGACATCTGTCCCGACGATGAGCCGACACGTGTTTCCTCTAGCCAATCATGATTTTACACGTGGAAAATCCCCATTGGTCGGGGCTGTTAATGGGTTGTCGGATCCAAAACCCGACCCGATAGCTTAACGGCATTCCGTTACGGTGGATGCCACGTGTCGGTCACCCTTGACGAAAGCACTTCTGTGACGCGCGATTTATCGTCATGGAAGTGGACACTTCTGTGATGATAATTTTGGTAATGTCATGGAACACTTCTACGACAGCACAGGTATGACTATCTTGATTCTGTCATAAATTTGTCATGGATGTACATGCATGACAAAAAAGCGACCTACTGTGACAAACACTTATCATCACGGAAGTTTATTTTTTTTAGTGATTCTCTGAGTTTTCTAAAAAGATTTGTGAGGTTTTCATGGACGATTTCTCCGTTTATGGATCCTCTTTTGATGATTGCTTGAGCAACCTTGATCGAGTTTTGCAGAGATGTGAAGAGACTAATCTTGTCTTGAACTGGGAGAAGTGCCACTTTATGGTTAATGAAGGTATTGTCTTGGGGCATAAAATTTCTAAAAGATGTATTTAAGTTGATAAAGCTAAAGTTGATGCTATTGAAAAGATGTCGTGTCCCAAGGACATCAAAGGTATAAGAAGTTACCTTGGTCATGCCGGTTTTTATTGGAGGTTCATTAAGGACTTCTCAAAAATTTCTCGGCCTCTGACTGTGTAGATATTCCTTTTGTCTTTGATGATGATTGTGTAGAAGCATTTGAAATACTTAAGAAAGCTTTGATTTCTGCACCTATTGTTCTTCCACCTGATTAGAATTTACCCTTTGAAATTATGTGTGATGCTAGCGATTATGCTGTAGGTGCTGTTCTAGGACAAATAGTTGATAAGAATTTGAATGTTATCCAATATGCTAGTAGAACTCTAGATAGTGCCCAGAGAAATTATGCTACTACTGAAAAAGAATTTTTAGCAGTTGTTTTTGCTTGTGATAAATTCAGACCTTATATTGTTGATTCTAAAGTAACTATTCAAACTGATCATGCTGCTATTAAATACCTTATGGAAAAGAAAGATGCTAAACCTAGACTTATTAGATGGGTTCTCTTGCTACAAGAATTTGATTTGCATATTATTGATATAAAGGGAGTTGAGAACCCAGTTGCAGACAACTTGTCTAGGTTAGAGAATGTTCTTGATGACCCACTACCCATTGATGATAGCTTTCCTGATGAACAATTATTTGTCATAAATGCTTCTCGTACTGCTCCATGGTATGCTGATTATGCTAAATACATTGTTGCTAAATTCATACCACCTAGTTTCACATACCAGCAAAAGAAAAAGTTTTTCTATGATTTGAGACATTACTTTTGGGATGACCCACATCTTTATAAAGAATGAGTAGATGGTATTATTAGACATTGTGTACCTGAGCATGAATAGGAATAGATCCTACGCAAGTGTCACTCCGAGGCTTATGGAGGGCACCACGCTGGAGATAGAACTGCGCATAAGGTATTGCAATCCGTTTTTTTATTGGCCTACTCTCTTCAAGGATGCCCCTAAGTTTGTCTTGTCTTGTGATGAATGTCAAAGAATCGGTAGTACTAGTAGACGTTAAGAAATGCCTATGAATTATTCACTTGTTATTGAACCATTTGATGTTTGGGGCTTTGATTATATGGGACCTTTTCCTTCCTCTAATGGGTATACACATATTTTAATTGCTCTTGATTACGTTACTAAGTGGGTAGAAGCTATTCCAACTAGTAGTGCTGATCATAACACCTTTATTAAGATGCGTAAAGAAGTTATTTTTCCGATGTTTGGAGTCCCTAGATATTTAATGACTAATGGTGGTTCACATTTTATTCATGGTGCCTTTCGTAAAATGCTTGCTAAGTATGATGTTAATCATAGAATTGCATCTCCTTATCACCCGCAGTCTAGTGCTCAAGTAAAATTGAGTAACAGAGAGATCAAATTAATTTTGCAAAAGACTGTTAATAGATCTAGGAAGAATTGGTCCAAGAAACTTGATGATGCATTATGGGCCTATAGAACTGCATATAAAAACCCTATGGGTATGTCTGCTCGTATAAAATGGTTTATGATAAAGCATGTCACTTACCTCTTGAACTAGAACATAAGGCATATTGGGCTATCAAAGAGCTCAACTATGACTCCAAACTTGCCGGTGAAAAGAGGCTATTTGACATTACCTCACTTGATGAATGGAGAACCCAGGCCTATGAGAATGCGAAATTGTTTAAAGAAAAAGTTAAAAGATGGCATGACAAAAGGATACAAAAGCGCGAGTTTAATATAGGTGATTATGTATTGCTATACAACTCTCGTTTGAGATTTTTTGCAGGCAAACTCCTCTCTAAATTGGAAGGTCCTTACGTCATCGAGGAGGTCTATCGTTCCGGTGCCATAAAAATCAACAACTTCGAAGGCACAAATCCGAGGGTGGTGAATGGTCAAAGAATCAAACATTATATCTCAGGTAATCCTATAAATGTTGAAACTAATGTTATTGAAACCGTAACCCCGGAGGAATACATAAAGGACACTTTCCGGAACATTTCATACTCCGAAAAGGAATAGGTATGTGGTACGGTAAGTAAACCGACTCCAAAACAGTTCTAATGGCAATTTTTCTCAGTTTTGGAATATTTAAGAAAATAGGGAAATAAGAAGTAGGCCAGAAAGGACACGGGGCTTCCACGAGGGTGGAGGGCGCGCCCTACCCCCTGGGCGCGCCCCTGCCTCGTGGGCACCTCGTGCGCTCTCCGAACTCCGTTTTCTCGCACGATAATTCTTTTGGTCAGTAAAAAATCATTATATGATTTCCCGAAGGCTTTGACCACCGTATCATGCAAATATCCTCTGTCTTTGTTTCAAGTTGTTCCTGCTGCAGATTAGAGCAATATGTCATCCCAGGATTCAGTAGGAGAAAGCTATGTGGCTGATTACCTTGCAGCACCTAAGGTCTATGGGGACGTGGATTATTGTGGTTGGACTACGGAAGAAGAAGAGGACTATGAACCCAAGGGAAAAGAGGAGACGAGCTCAGATGAAGATGAAGTCCCATTACCTCAACCTGGGGACATGCATGTGGAGTTCAAAAAGTCAAGCCTCCCTGATAGAGCAAAGAAACCTAAGATCGAGTTTATCCCTTTTCGCCTCTTGCAGGAAAACAAACAAGAATTATGCAAGAAGATATTAAGCCTTGAGCAGGAGATCGATGATCTAAGGGATCAAAATTCTGTCCTCAAGCGCAAATTAAGGAAGAAGCCTACGCCATCAACAAAACCAACACCTTGTTCACCAACAAAGAAGGACCGAGCAACGGGTATGGGCACTCCCCTTGGCAACTGCCAAGCTTGGGGGAGTGCCCCGGTATCGTATCACCATCACTTTTACCTTTACCATTTTTCTTAGTTTGATCTTTTGATAATATCTTGATATAGTAGAATAAAGTTTTAGTATGATCTAGTTGTGGGTTTTGCTTTATGATCCTTCTATGTAATCGAGTCCGTGAGCTATATATAATAAATATTAGTGTTGAGTCAATGGCTTGATTGCCTTGCTATGATCTTGAGGGAATAAAATAAAAGAGAAGAAATAAAAAGAAATAAAGAGATCATATTGATATTATGGAGAGTAATGAGCTCACATATAAAGAGTATGATGAATAAAATTTGTTGAGAGTTGACAAACATAGTTTTGGTCATCGTTGCAATTAATAGGAAGTAATAAAGAAAGAGAGGTCTTCACATATAAATATACTATCTTGGACATCTTTTATGATTGTGAGCACTCATTAAAGTATCATATGCTAAAGAGTTGACGTTGGACAAGGAAGACAACATAATGGGTTATGTTTTCTTACATCTGAGATAAATTATATTGTCATGGATCATCCAACATGTTGAGATTGCCTTTCCCTCTCATGCTAGCCAAGTTCTTTGCACCAAGTAGAAATACTACTTGTGCTTCCAAATATCCTTAAACACAGTTTTGCCATGAGAGTCCACCATACCTACCTATGGATTGAGTAAGATCCTTCAAGTAAGTTGTCATCGGTGCATGCAATAAAAATTGCCTTTTAAATATGTATGATTTATTAATGTGGAGAAAATAAGCTTTATACGATCTTGTGATTTGGAAGAAATAAAAGCGACGGACTGCATAATAAAGGTCCATATCACAAGTGGCAATATAAAGTGACGTTCTTTTGCATTAAGATTTTGTGCATCCAACCATAAAAGCGCATGACAACCTCTGCTTCCCTCTGCGAAGGGCCTATCTTTTACTTTTATCTTCTACCTTATATAAGAGTCATGGTGATCTTCACCTTTCCTTTTTTACATTTTATACTTTGGCAAGCACAATGTGTTGGAAAGATCCTGATATATATAGCTAATTAGATGTGGGTTTGCATGAACTATTATTGTTGACGTTACCCTTGATGTAAAGAGTTGGGAGGCAAAACTATATGCCCCTATCTTTCTCTGTGTCCGATTAAAACTCCATACCCATAAGTATTGCATGAGTGTTAGCAATGGTGAAAGACTAAATGGTGGTTGAGTATGTGGACTTGATGACAAGCTCTTATATTGACTCTTTCCTATGTTATGATAAATTGCAATTGCCTCAATGACTGAGATTAGAGTTTGTTAGTTTTCAATGAAGTTTATGATTCATACTTGAAATTGTGATTGAATTGTTACTTTAGCATAAGAGATCGTATGAATCATAAACTTGGTGGAACTAATCTAGGGCTCTGTGAGCTATATGATCCGGCAGAGCTGTTCTGCCGGGGAAACTTCCCTCCGGGAGGGGGAAATCATCGCCATCGTCATCACCAACAATCTTCTCATCGGGAGGGGGTCAATCTCCATCAACATCTTCACCAACACCATCTCATCTCAAACCCTAGTCCGTCTCTTGTATCCAATCTTTGTATCCAAACCCTAGATTGGTACCTGTGGATTGCTAGTAGTGTTGATTACTCCTTGTAGTTGATGCTAGTTGGTTTATTTGGTGGAATATCATATGTTCAGATCCATTATGCATATCAATACCCCTCTGATTATGAACATGAATATGCTTTGTGAGTAGTTACTTTTGTTCCTGAGGACATGGGATAAGTCTTGCTATAAGTAGTCATGTGAATTTGGTATTCGTTCGATATTTTGATGAGATGTATGTTGTCATCCCTCCAGTGGTGTCATGTGAACGTCGACTACATGACACTTCACCATTATTTGGGCCTAGAGGGAGGCATTGGGAAGTAATAATTAGATGATGAGTTGCTAGAGTGACATAAGCTTAAACCCTACTTTATGTGTTGCTTCGTAAGGGGCTGATTTGGATCCATATGTTCATGCTATGTTTAGGTTTACCTTAATACTTCTGTTGTAGTTGCGGATGCTTGCAATGGGGGTTAATCATAAGTGGGATGCTTGTCCAAGTAAGGATAGTACCCAAGCATTGGTCCACCCACATATCAAATTATCAAAGTACCGAACGCGAATCATATGAACGTGATGAAAACTAGCTTGACGATAATTCCCATGTGTCCTCGGGAGCGCTTTCCTTCATATAAGAGTCTGTCCAGGCTTGTCCTTTGCTACAAAAAGGATTGGGACATCTTGCTGCACCTTATTTACTTTTATTACTTGCTACTCGTTACAAATTACCTTATCACAAAACTATCTGTTACCGATAATTTCAGTGCTTGCAGAGAATACCTTATTGAAAACTTCTTATCATTTCCTTCTGCTCCTCGTTGGGTTCGACACTCTTACTTATCTAAAAGCTACGATAGATCCCCTACACTTGTGGGTCAAGACTTATCAACTCCCCAAGCTTAGACCTCGCTTGTCCTCAAGCGAAAAACCAAAATCTAAAAACATGCCCACATGTTTAGAGAGAGAGAGGTGTCGATAAAAACAAAATGCAGACATAGAAGCATCATTCGTATTATTGTAACAATAAGGAATTTATAACACAACTTTTATCATATAACTTCTTATGAACAAGTAACAATTCATCACAACATTGAAGTATAAAGCATAAACCTTATTGAAAACCAACAAACTATGTTCTCAGTCAACTTTGCAACTACAATTCATCATATTTTCAGGAAGGGTCACGTATCGGAGTCTTTAGGCAAGTCCACATACTCAACCATCATTTAATCTTCTATGATTGTTGACAGTCACATCATACCCATGAACAAAAAGTTTCAACCGGACACATACAAAGATAGGCGCTCATAGTTTCGCCTCCCAACGTATTCACCTCAAGGGTGATGTCAACAATAATAACTCATGCCCACTCATATCCAACTGGATATATGTGTCGAGATCTTTCCTCTTCACATGATGCTTGCAAAAAGACAAAATAAAAAGGAATATGAAAGAAAACTTTGACTCTTACATAAAAGTAAATGCATAAAAGTAAAACATAGGCCCTTCACAGAGGGAAGCAGAGGTTGTCATGCGCTTATTTGTTTGTATGACAAATCCCTTAATACAAAAGAACATCACATTATATTGCCCCTTATCTTAGCAACCTTTATTATGCAATTTGTTTCTTTTATTATTTTTCCATCACAAGTTCGTACAACGCTCTAAATGATCCAACACATTAGAAGCAATTTTTATTGTCATATTGCACCGATGACAACTTACTTGAAGGATATTACTCAATCCATAGGTAGGTATGGTGGACTCTCAAAATAAGATTTGGGTTTAATTGTTTTTGGATGCTCAAGTATTATCTCTACTTAGTGAGGAGTTTTTGGCTAGCAAAGATATTGAGCAAGCACCACATGTTAAAGGATCTATGACAATATAACTTCCATGTGAATATGAACGAACATAAATCATTACGTTGTCTTCCTTGTCCAACGTCAACAATTTTGACACATAATATTTAATGGGCGCTCACAATCATAAAAGATGTCTAAGATAGTGTATTTGCATGTGAATCTGCTCTTCCCTTATTAATTATTTCATGAATTGCATCATTGACCAATGCTTTGTTTGTCAACCTCCAATAAATTTTACCACTTATATTTTTCCTTATGTGAGGTCATTACTTACCATAAGATTAGCATATGATCTTATTCATTTATTTTCCTTTCTTTTTATTGAAACATAAAAGTAAAGAAGCCAAACTCAAGCTACTCTTTATTATATATCTCGCACATGATCACATCAATAGATAGATCACTAAGCAAGCACTCGAAAAGAAAGGATCGAACTAAACTTTTATTCAACTAAATCAAAGGATAACTAAAGATCAAACTAAAATAGGTAAAGACAAAGATTTTGGCGGTGATACGATACCGGGGCACGTCCCCCAAGCTTGGCACAAGCCAAGGGGAGTGCCCATACCATGAACTCAAGTCTCTTTTGGTGGAGAAGATGATGAAGGTGGTGGTGAAGTAGTAGCGGGCTTTCCCTTCGGCTTCCATGGCAGCGACTCACCATCATAAGAAGAAGCGCGAGTCTCACAAGTCCTGCAACTGGAAGATAAACTCATACCTTTAAATCTTGCCTCATGTTCAAAGACTTGATTTTGGAGATCATAGATTTGGCTTTGCAGAAAGTGTATTTGTGTGTTGAAGGTGAAGACGACATCCTTCATGGATTTGCCATCCACCTTGAGATCATGAGTGTAATCTGCGATCATGAGGTGATTGGAATTGAGTCCATGTTCCACTATCCCCTTGCACTTGAAGACCTCTTGCTCAATAGCTCCGAGCCTAGTCTCCACGTTCCCATCCCCTTGGGACCCTGGACATCCGGATGTGGAGCACCCCCTCACGCATCTCAATGGCTTGAGGGTGCTGCATCACCTCCCGCAAATACGGGTTGATGACGTTCTCGAAGAACTTGTCCTTGGAGGAGCTCGAAGCGGCCATGGCGATCTAGATCTGTTAGAAAACAGCAAGAAAGAAGAACAAAAGATTTCTCCGCGATACGGTGGTCAATACGTTCGGGGAGTATATAAAGATTTTTTATCTTGGGAAACAAGAAAATGGGAGGAAAATGGAGTTGGGAAGGTTCCCGAGGTGGGAACAACCCACCTAGGCATGCCAGGTGGGCTAGGCGCGCACTCGTGTCTTGTGCCCCCCCGGGTGCCTTCTTGATTGTTTCTTATTTTCCTAATTTTTGTAATATCCCAAAACTGACAGAAAATATTTTTGCAGATTTTTCGGAGTGTGTTTACTTACCGTATCAGGTACCTCCTCTTTTCTAGTATTTTGGAGCGTTCCAGAAGGTTTCTTTTATGTATTCCTCCGGTGTCATGGTTTGAATAATATTGCTTTCAACATTAATATGCATACCTGGGATATATTGTTTAATTTTTTTCCCATTGACCACCTTCGGGTTAGGATCTTCGGCATTATTAATCTTGATAGCTCCAGAGCGATAAACCTACTCGATAATATATTGTCCTTCCCATTTAGAGAGGAGTTTTCCTGCAAAGAATCTGAAGCGAGAGTTGTATAAAAGAACATATTATCAGACTTTGAATTCCCGCTTTTGGATTCTTTTGTCATGCCATCTTTTAACTTTTTCTTTAAATAACTTGACATTTTCATAGGCTTGGGTTCTCCATTCATCTAGTGAGCTAATATCAAATAACCTCTTTTCACCGGCAAGTTTGAAATCATAGTTGAGTTCTTTAATTTCCCAATATGCTTTATGTTCTAACTCAAGAGGCAAATGACAAGCTTTTCCATAAACCATTTTGGCCTAGTTCTTTTTAGCTTTTCATTCTCCAGAATCAGCTTTTGGGAAACTTCCCACAGAATCAGCCGTCGAGTTCTTTTCTAAGATTTTGGTCTCTGATATGGGATGAATTGTATGCTGAAATGTTTGTAATGTCCCTGGACAAAAACTGAGTGTTGAATTGCTAACACTTGGTTGTTTGAACAAATTATCATCGAATATGAGCATGAACACGATTTATGAATATTTTAGCTTGCTAAATATTACAATAAAGAAGGCTTCCAAGTTTCCATGTACAGAGAAGAACTCTTGTTCCATGTACAGAGAAGAATCTAACAAATAAACTAACATCATCCATCCATCAATCAAGAAAATCATCTACATCCATCTCTCTCTCTTGTTCTTAATTTGGCATGATCTAGATGTACTGCGAGCTTTGTTACTATAGTTGAATTATATGGTGTTTCTCCCCCTCTATCTTCTTGTGATTTGAGAACACTTGATGTATGTCTTGCGTGGGATACCTGTGGTGAGAATGGGGTATTCTATTGATTCACTTGATGCATGTTTTGGCACTCAACTCACGAATTCCCGAGGTGACATTGGGGTAATCTATGCATAGGGGTTGATGCACATTTTCGTCCTTGTTTCTCTGGTAGAAATCTTCGGGCACTCTTTGAGGTTCTTTGTGTTGGATTGAATATTATGAATCTGAAGTCGTTTGATGCATATCATATAATTGACCCACAGATACTTGTGGTGACATTGGAGTATCTAGGTGACATTAGGGTTGATTGATGTGTGTCATATGGTGTTATTTTAATATGAACTCTAGGGCTGTTTGTGACACTTGTAGGAATAGCTCAATGGATTGATCGGAAAGAATAATTTTGAGGTGGTTTCGTACCCTACGAACAATTTCTTCTTATGTTCTCCACAATAGGAACTTTGGAGTGACTTTTGTTGCACGTTGAGGGATTGCCATTGTTGAGAGAACTTGCACTAGTGAAAGTATGAACCCTAGGCCTTGTTTTCAAGCATTGCAATACCGTTTTCTCTCACTTTAGTTACTAGTTACCTTGCTGTTTTTTATTTTCATGTTACAAAAACCTATATCTACCATCCATATTACACTTGTATCACCATCTCTTCGCCGAACTAGTGCACCTATACAATTTACCATTGTATTGGGTGTGTTGGGGACACAAGAGACTTATTTGGTTGCAGGGTTGTTTGAGAGAGACCATCTTCATCCTATGCCTCCCATGGATTGATAAACCTTAGGTCATCCGCTTGAGGGAAATTTGCTACTGTCCTACAAAACTCTGCGCTTGGAGGCCCAACACGAGTCTACAAGAAGAATTTTGCGTAGTAGACATCATGCCCCACACCCTCATCGCTACCGGCCTCGCTCGAACGGCTGACTTGGCCCGCACCAAGAGTTAGCCACTTCATCATCTATGGGTGAGCAAAGAGGGATAAGAGGTTAATATGCAGATCTTAGTGGCGTCGGCTTGGAGAAATCTAGGTTGGAGATACCATAGTGGGTGAGAGGAATCTAGCGGTGTCGATGACCGGTGCGACCGGACCCGATGATGACGAAGTCACGAGGAGTATTCATGATGGCGCAGTGGTGGCGTCGTCCCATGATCATCCCCTGATGGTGGCGGCGTGGGATTCGTTGTTATCCCAGGAAGATCCCACGATGGCGGCGGTGTGGGCTTCGTCATCGTTCCAGGAAGATCTCGCGATGGCAGTGGCGGTGTGCTTCAGGATCACCATAGGAACCGAGGAGAGGACGATGGCGTGAGGACGAGATGAGGGCAAAGTCGGGAGGCTCGCGAGGAGGGCATCGTCGAAGGGATCGAGGTAGCCTTGCGTGGACGTGCGTTAATGAGGCGGCCCAAGTGCACTATGATGATGTGATATGAAATGTGGGCGAAAGATAGAAGCGGTGGGTGATAAGTCTCTAACGTATCTATAATTTTTTATTGTTCCATGCTATTATATTATCGTTTTTGGATGTTTTATATGCATTAATATGCTATTTTATATTATTTTTTGGACTAACCTATTAACCTAGAGCCCAGTGCCAGTTTCTGTTTTTTCCTTGTTTTAGGGTTTCGCAGAAAAGGAATACCAAACGGAGTCCAAACGAAATAAAACTTCCGCGATGATTTTTCTTGGACCAGAAAACATCCAGAGGACTTGGAGTGCAAGTCAGAGAAGCCATGAGGCAGCCACAAGCACGGAGGGCGCGACCAGGGGGTAGGGCGCGTCCCCACCCTTGTGGGCCCCTCATGACTCCACTGACCTATTTCTTCCGCCTATATATTCCCATATATTCCAAAAACAATGGGCATCTCCATAGCCCGTTGGTACGCCTAGATGATGTGAGACTATCTCCTTCTTTTTGTCTTCTCCACAACCACAGTCTATTCCACCTATAGTGCTATGTCCATGACTCACGCTCATGTATTGCATGAAAGTTGAAAAAGTTTCAGAACATCAAAAGTATGAAATAATTGCTTGGCTTGTCATCGGGGTTGTGCATGATTTAAATATTTTGTGTGATGAAGATGGAGTATTGCCAGACTATATGATTTTGTAGGGATAAGCTTTGTTTGGCCATGTTATTTTGAGAAGACATAATTGCCTTGTTAGTATGCTTGAAGTATTATTGTTTTTATGTCAATATTAAACTTTTGTTTTGAATCATACGGATCTGAACATTCACGCCACAATAAAGAAATTACATGGATAAATATGTTAGGTAATCAAAAATTCTGTTTTTATCATTTACCTACTCGAGGACGAGCAGGAATTAAGCTTGCGGATGCTTAATACGTCTCCAACGTATCTATAATTTTTTTACTGTTCCACGCTATTATATTATCTATTTTGGATGTTTTATATGTATTAATATGCTATTTTTTATCATTTTGGGACTAACCTATTAACCAAGAGCTGATATGTCTCCGTCGTATCTACTTTTCCAAACTCTTTTGCCCTTGTTGTGGACTCTAACTTGCATGATTTGAATGGAACTAACCTGGACTGACGCTGTTTTCAGCAGAATTGCTATGGTGTTATTTTTGTGCAGAATAAAAAGTTCTCGAAATGACATAAAAATTCACGGAGATCAGTTTTGGAATTAATAAAAAATATTGGTGAAAGAATCAAGTGAAGTGGGCCCACACCCTAGCCACAAGGGTGGGGGCGTGCCCACCCCCCTGGGGCGCGCCACCCGACCTTGTGGGGCCCCTGGACCTCTACCGACCTCAACTCCAGCTCCATATATTCTCTTTCGGGGAGAAAAAAATCAGAGAGAGTGATTCATCGCGTTTTACGATACGGAGGCGCCGCCAAGCCCTATTCTTCCTTGGGAGGGCAGATCTGGAGTCCGTTTTGGGCTCCGGAGAGGGGAATCCGTCGCCATCGTCATCATCAACCATCCTCCATCACCAATTTCATGGTGCTCACCGCTGTGCTTGAGTAATTCCATCGCAGCTAGGCTTGCTGGACCGTGATGGGTTGGATTGGATTTACCATGTAACCGACTTAGTTTTGTTAGGGTTTGATCCCTAGTACCCACTATGTTCTAAGATTAATGTTGCTATTACTGTGCCATGCTTAATGCTCATCACTAGGGCCTGAGTTCCATGATTTCAGATCTGAAACTATTATGTTTTCATGAATATATTTGTGTTCTTGATTCAATATTGCAAGTTATAGTCACCTACTACGTGTCACGATCCGGCAACCCCGGAGTGACAATAATCGGGACAACTCTCGGTGATGACCGTAGTTTGAGGAGTTCATGTATCACTATGTGCTAATGCTTTGGTCCGGTACTCTACTAAAAGGAGGCCTTAATATCCCTTAGTTTCCAATATGACCCCGCTGCTACGGGAGGGTAGGACAAAAGATGTCATGCAAGTTCTTTTCCATAAGCACGTATGACTATATTCGGAATACATGCCTACATTATATTGATGAATTGGAGCTAGTTCTGTGTCACCCTATGTTATAACTGTTGCATGATGAATGTCATCCGACATAAGTATCCATCATTGATCC
The DNA here is from genome assembly GCF_003073215.2 of Triticum urartu. Classification (NCBI taxonomy): domain Eukaryota; kingdom Viridiplantae; phylum Streptophyta; class Magnoliopsida; order Poales; family Poaceae; genus Triticum; species Triticum urartu. Next base: position 162,957,915 of record NC_053028.1, read on the forward strand.
ATTTCCTACGAGCTTTTCACATATTGATCTTTGCTCCGTTACTCTTCCGTTGCGACTGTTACAATTGCTACAAAACTGCTACTGTTACTTTTGCCACCGTTACTGTTACTTCCATACTACTTTGCTACTAAATATTTTGCTGCATATATTAAGTCTTTCAGGTGTGGTTGAATTGACAACTCAGCTGCTAATACTCGAGAATATTCTTTGGCCCCCCTTGTGTAGAATCAATAAATTTGGGTTGAATACTCTACCCTCGAAAACTGTTGCGATCACCTATACTTGTGGGTTATCAAGACCTTTTTTTGGCGCCGTTGCCAGGGAGCATAGATCTATTCTCTGAGTCACTTGGGATTTATATCTGTTGATCACTATGAGGAATTTGAAAGATCAAAGAACTAAGATTTTTCCCTCAACTACGAGGGGTGGTAAGGAACTGCTATCTAGCTCTGCAATTGATTTTCCTTCGGTTTTAAGTAAACTTGCGACACCTACACCTGCTATTGATTCCAATATGTTGCATGTTATTGATGATGTCACTTCTGCTATGCATGATGCTTATGATGAAACTACTTCTCTGCTAGATAATACTGTGCCACTACGTGAATTTCTTGATGAACAACTTGCTAGGGTTAGAGAGAATGAAATTACTGAAACGATGATATTATTGAAACTAAAGATTATGATTCTCCCCCTAGATATGAATTGTCTGTTGTACCTGAGGGTTATGTTATGGATGAAGAAACTGCTAGAGACTTCTTTGCTTGCAATCATAGAGAGGATCTTAAGAAATTATTAGCTAAGCTAAAAGAAAAATCCTTGAATGCTAGAATGAAATATGATCCCGCCTTTTCTACTTCACCTATCTTTGTTACTGATAAGGATTATGAATTCTCTGTTGATCCTGAGTTAAATACTTTGGTTCAATCTGATCCTTTCTATGGTTATGAATCTGAACTGTTGTGGCACATCTTGCTAAATTGAATGATATAGACACCCTATTTGCTCATGAGGAAAAAATCGCTATTACTATATTCTCAAATTGTTTCCTTTCTCATTGAAGGGTGATGCTAAGTTATGGTTTAATTCTCTTGCCCCAGGATATGATTTACTACTTCTCTAAAAAATATTTCCCTGCTCATAAGAAACAAGCTGCTTTAAAGGAAATATTTAACTTTGCGCAAATTGAAGAAGAGAGTCTCCCACAAGCTTGGGAGGCTTCTCCAATTACTTAATGCTTTGCCTGATCATCCTCTCAAGAAAAATGAAATACTTGATACCTTTTATAATGGACTAACCGATGCTTCCGGAGACCACCTGGATAGATGTGATGGTTGTGTTTTCAGGGAAAGAACAATTGAGCAAGCTAAATTGCTATTGAATAATATATTGAGTAATGATAATGACCGGACACTTCCTGAACCAACTCCGAAGCCAACTCCAAAGAAGAGGGGTATTCTATTTCTTTGTCCTGAAGATATGCAAGAGGCAAAGAAATCTATGAAAGAAAAAGGTATTAAAGCTGAAGATGTTAAAAATTTACTGCCTATTGAAAAAATGCATGGTCTTGATAACCCGACACAGGTAGTAGAGGTAACTCTCTGTGAAGATTTGATGAAGGTGATATTCCTCATAATAAGTCTGCTAGTCAATGTTTGGATAGTTTGATAATTTTATTGTTAAACAAGAAAACTTCAATGCTCATGTTAGTAGACAATTGAAACGTAATGCTTACATGCTTGACCACTTGGGTGATTATACGAGTAGAACTTTTAATGATCTTAAGCTTATTAGTAAACATGCTTCCATGGTTACAACTCAAGTAGAACAATTACTTAAGGCACAAGATGATTTGCTTAATGAGTTAAATAGTAAGAACAATGATAATGCTGTTAGGGTTATGACCAAAGGTGGTAAGACGACTCAGGAACCTTTGTATCCTGAGGGCCATCCTAAGAGAATTGAGCAAGATTCTCAGAGAACTAATGTTGATGCACCCAGTCCTTAAACTAGGAAGAAAAAGAAAACTGGTAGGACTTTGCATGGTAGTGAACCTGCTATAGACACACCTGAGAATCCCAATGATATTTCTATTTCTGATGCTAAGACACAATCTGGTAATGAACATGAACCTAGTGATAATGTTAATGATGATGTTCATGTTGATGCTCAACCTAGTAATGATAATGATGTGGAGATTGAACCTGTTGTTGATCTTGATAACCCACAATCAAAGAATCAAGGTTATGATAAGAGAGACTTCGTTGCTAGGAACCATGGTAAAGAAAGAGAACCATGGGTTTAGAAACACATGCCCTTTCCTTCTAAGCCATCCAAGAAAAAGGATGATGAGGATTTTGAGTGCTTTGCTGAAATGATTAGACCTATCTTTTTGCGTATGCGTTTGACTGATATGCTTAAAATGCCTCCTTATGCTAAGTACATGAAAGATATTGTTACTAATAAAAGAAAGATACCGGAAGCTGAGATTTCCACCATGCTCACTAATTATACTTTTAAGGGTGGAATACCAAATAAACTTGGAGATCCAGGGGTACCAACTATACCATGCTCCATTAAAAGAAACTATGTTAAAACTACTTTATGTGATCTTGGAGCCGGTGTTAGTGTTATGCCTTTCTCTTCGTATCGTAGACTTGAATTGAATAAGTTCACACCTACTGAAATCTCTTTACAAATGGTTGATAAATCAACTGCTACACCCATCGATATTTGTAAGGATGTGCCTGTTGTGGTTGCAAATGTTACTATCTTAACCGACTTTGTTATTCTTGATATTCCTGAGGACGACAGTATGTCGATCATCCTTGGTAGACCCTTTTAGAATACTGCAGGGGCTGTTATTGATTGCAACAAAGGCAATGCCATTTTTCATGTTAATGGTAATGAGCATATGGTACACTTCCCGAAGAAACAACCTCAAGTTCATAGTATCAACTCTATTGGAAAAATTTCAACTATCACTATTGGAGGTTTTGAATTCACTCTTCCTACTGCCAAAAAGAAATATGATATTCTTATTGTTGGGGACATGCATATCCCCGTTGAGGTAACCTAGTGTTATTCGAAAATTCTCTGGTTTCATGTCACTCAGAAGAAGTTTATTAATAAGACTTGATCAACCTTGTTAATGGATTCCTTTTGATGGGCATGGGAAGGATGAATTTAGAAGGCACAACTCTCTGTACCCATCTTTTACTTTCTGTTATTTAGATTAAATAAAGCAAAAATAGTATTTTCTGTCTATTTTCTGAATTGTCTATGCAATAAAAAATGGCCCAAAAATAAAAGTTCTCCAAATGCCCTGAAAATTTAGTATGATTTTTTTAGAATATTATAGAATTTCTGGTGCAAAGAACACACCTGGGGGCCTCACCAGTTGGCCACAAGGGGCGCGCCCCCGACCTTGTGGGCTCCACATGCCCCCTCCACTTATTCCAGCACACATCCTCTCCTTCTTCCTCCAGAAAAAAATCACTCCATAGTTCAAACTCATGTTCTTGCTCATCTTGCTGCCATTTTTGATCTCCTTGCTCAAAGCTCCATTCACAAAACTACTTTGGGGGATTGTTCTTCAGTGTGTGAATCCTCAAAGGGTCCAATTAGTTTTTGTTCAGTGTTTTATTTATTGCAAATTTTTGCTGCTTTGGTGACCCTGTTCTTGAGTTTGCATGTCAAATTTATATGGTCCAGAGTAGTTTTGATGCACGATATAGCCTCTAGGCACTTGTAGGAGTAGTTTCTATCAATCTTGTTGAGTTTGGTTCACTTTTATTTCGATTTACTAAAAATTTCAAAAAAATCAGAGGAAAAAATATGTCCAGGAAAATGTATCAAGGTGGTTCTTCAAGGAAGCAAGGAACAAGGCATGAGATTCATGAGTAGGACCTTGAACCACCAAGGGAAGCTCAAGTGAAGCCGTGTGAATGGCCGTCGAATGAATTTATGGATCGTGCAGGTTTCAAGGATGAATTCTATGCATACGTACAAAATGCCGGCCTTGAGGATTTCTTATCGGACAAGTGCTTATACTATTATTATCTCACCGATTCCTTCGTACGGAGCTTTGAGATTTCATCCAAGCATAATACTCATACTGTCCTATTTGATCTTTATGACAAATCTTATACCAAGGACTTGGAAGACTTTTGTGAGGCATGCAAAATTCCATAATGGGGCCTTCTTAGTGAGCCTCACAAATCCGAATATAATGATTTCCTTGCTAGCATCACCGTTGGAGAAACTAGAAATATCACGCAAGCAACCATAGGGAGCATTCACTTTCGTGCCATACATTATTTTGCTCTGTTTATCGGTAGGTGTATGATACATCTAGAACATATCTATAATTTATGAAGTATTCATGCTGTTATATTATCATTCTTGGATGTTTTACAATCATTTTATAACAACTTTATGTCATTTTTTGGGACTGACCTATTGACCTAGTGCCAAGTGCCAGTTGCTATTTTTTGCTTGTTTTTTTACATCACATGGAATCAATATCAAAGGAGTCCAAATATCACGAAACTTTTTGGAGAATTTTTATGGACCAAAACACCCAGGATGGGCCAGAGCAGCACCTCGGGGGTGCCCCGAGGGGGGCACAACCCACCAGGGCGCGCCTGGGCCCCCAGGCGCGCCCAGGTGGGTTGTGCCCACCTCGGTGGCCTCCCGCACCCCCTCTTTACCCTATAAATTCACAAATATTCCAAAAACCCTCGGGGTTACCCTAGATCAGAAGTTCCGCCGCCCCAAGGCTCTGTAGCCATCGAAAACCAATCTTGACCATTTTCGGCACCCTACCGGAGGGGGGAATCATCTCCGGTGGCCATCTTCATCATCCCGGCGGCCACCACGATGAGGAGGGAGTAGTGCACCCTCAGGGCTAAGGGTTTGTACCAGTAGCTATGTATATAATCTCTCTCTCTCTCGTGATCTATATCATAGGCTTTGTTAATATAGTCGGATCATATGATGTTTCTCTCCCCTCTATACTCTTGTTGTGGTGAATTGAATCTTTACCCTTTGAAGTTTTGTCTTGTCGGATTGAATGTTCAGATATGAGAACACATGATGTATGTATTGCGGTATGAATACTTGAGGTGACAATGGGGTATCATATTGATTCACTTGATGTATGTTATGGAACTCAACTTGAGGATTCCCGAGGTGACATTGGGGTAATTTATGCATAGGGGTTGATGCACGTTTTTATTATCTTTTCTCCGATAGAAACTTTGGGGTCTCCTTGTAGTTCTTTGTGTGGATTGAGTATTATGAATATGAATTTGCTTTGGTGTTACTTTAGTACGAACTCTTGAATAAATCGAACGGAAAAAATAGCTTTGAGGTGGTTTCGTACCCTACAAACAATTTATATCTTTTGTTCTTTGCTAATAGGAACTCAAGAGTGATTCTTTATTGCACTTTGAGGGATAATCATGTGATCCAACTATGTTAGCACTGTTGAGAGATTGCACTAGCGAAAGTACGGACCCTGGGCTTCATTTTCAAGCATTGCAATACCGTTTTGTGCCCATTTACTATTTGTTACCTTGCTGTTTTTATTTATTCAGATTATAAAAATATATTTCTACCATCCATATTACACTTTTATCACCATCTCTTTGACGAATCAGTGCACCTATAAAATTTGCCATTGTATTGGGTGTGTTGGCGACACAAGAGATTTCTTGTATTTGTTTGCAGGGTCGTTTGAGAGAGACCATCTTCATCCTACACCTCTCATGGATTGATAAACCTTAGGTCATCCACTTGAGGGAAATTGCTACTGTCCTACAAAACTCTGAGCTTGGAGGCCCAACACGTGTCTACAAGAATAAAGTTGCGTAGTAGACATCATTGTATTAATGGTAAACATGAGCATTGCCACATTTGCGTTCCAGATCTAAGTGTCCTCAAGTATGCGGTGTTAGGTGATAAATGATATAATCTGGGGGCTATTATTGCTAGGAGGTTACACCATAATGCTAAAGATGTGGATTTATTTGGCGGGATTTATGCAACTCGTTTAGCTAAATATTTGGGTGTACCCGTAAGGGGGTATGACATTGAGTTGCCACCTGCTTTTCTAGATTATGAGGCTATGGTACGCTTCCAGTTTCTTAAGAGGAACGAACAACTCCTCCAGTACCGACTAATCTTTGATAGACGACACGCCGTCCATATTACTCTTCCTGCTCCTGCTTTCTTTAACTTTCAGGCAAGTGGACGATACTTTATAACTAGAGAGGCGACAAACGAGTATGAGAGAACAGCGGAGGCTGCTCGCCTCCATGCTGTAGCCCTTTAGGCAGTAGCTGATGCGTCTCAGTACAACTCCAACTACAACTTTGGATATCCACCAGGACAGTGGCCATAGACCAACTTAGGCCAAAAGCCTAAGCTCGGGGGGGGGGGGGGGGGGGGGGGGTACGTATTTCTCACCGACATTACATCCATGCTCACACACTCATTTTAGTTTTTGGTGTTCATACTTTTTCATTGTATTATCCATGCTAGTTTATTTATTTTCTTGCTTTCTTCTTATGTGTTTGAAAAACCTTAAGAAAAACCAAAAAAATTAGTTGTAGTTAGTTTACTTTCCATGCATGCTTAGTAGTAGTACTAAAAGAAAACCCAAAAAGATTTCTCGTTCATCTTTTGCTTGTTGGGAGCTTTCCCGTGTAAATAGTTTTTCTCGTTCTTATTTTACTTTCTTCAAAAAAACAAAAACTCCAAAAATATTTCAGTGTGTTTCTTTGAAATTCTTTCCTTTTCTTTGGGGGTCAAGAGGAGAAGACCACGATGAAAATATTGAGTGGCTCTTATATGCATTATTGTTGATCTAACAAAGAGCCCATATTACCTTGTCTTCTCCTTTAATTAAATGTTTGCAAATTCCAGCTTAGTCCAATGCACGTGCACTATTATATTATCCACACCGTTCGGTCGTGCAAGTGAAATGCAATAATGACGATATATGATGAAATGATTGACATGAGGAAAAGCTGGTATGAACTCGAACTATCTTGTTTTTGTAAATATGATTAGTTCGTCGTTCCTGATTCAGCCTATAATGAATGAAACATGTTTGCAATGAAAATTAGAGATTATAGTTATTCATGCCATGCTTAATCAACTAGGAGTTTATAATGGTTTACCTTGCGTGCCAACATGGAAATTAAAATGGTTGTGATGTAGTATGATAGGATGGTATCCTCCTTTGAATGATTCGGGTGGCTTGACTTGGCACATGTTCACACGTGTAGTTGAAACAAAATTAACATAGCCTCCACGATATTTATGTTCATGGTGATTTATATCCTACTCATGCTAGCACTCAATGTTGGTTAATCTCAATGCATGTTTATGACTATAGTCGCTCTCTAGTTGGTCGCTTCCCAGTCTCTTTCTAGCCTTCACTTGTACTAAGAAGGAATACTGCTTGTGCATCCACTTCCATAAACCCCAAAGTTGTTCCATATGAGTCCACCGTACCTTCCTATATGCGGTATTTACCTGCCGTTCCAAGTAAATTTGCATGTGCCAAACTCAAAACCTTCAAATAATAATCTGTTTTGTATGCTCGAATCGCTCATGTACCAACTAGGGTTGTCAATATCTTCCATGCTAGGTGGGTTATTCTCACGATGAGTGGACTCCGATCATCATTCATGAGAAAATGGTTGGTAACCGGGATGCCCAGTCCCATGCTCAAATCAAATCAAAATAATTGCAAACGAAACTCCCCCAGGATTGTTGTTAGTTGGACGGTACACATTGTTTCGGACCACCCATGGAGTGTGCTTGCTGGTGGTGGGGGAGTATAAACTTTACCATTCTATAATGTATGTAGCATGGAAGATACCGAGATCTCTGCTGAAGCTCAAAAATGGCATGATCACAAAGAGTGACTTGAGTCTATAATGGGATGAGGTTAAAATTATGAGTTCATGTCACCATTTGATGGCCCTCTTCTACATGATCAAAATAAATATGAAGATGGACCAAAACGGAGCTCAAGTGCAAAAGATATGACAATTTCGGAGATACCCGTGTTGACATCAGATTAGAAAATGGCATGAAACCTAATTAAGATGGCCTTGGATGAAAAAACTTTCAACTGCAAAGTTCTTCGTCTCGTCGAAACAGACAATATGTAAATATCATCCCCATTCGAGGTCGTATGCAAAAGTTACAAGCAAAATAGTGGGCTGTAGCAGTATTTGGCCAGATCATCCGGGCTGGGATCCGATCATTCGGCAGGAGGCCAGATGAATCATCCGGGTAAAGTAACATAACCATAATTTTCGGGCCCTTTGAAGCCGGATCATCCGGGTGAAGCCCGGACGATCCAGACAACTTTTTCTGCTATAGACTTTAGGAAATGGCCCGAAACACCCTCAAGATGGCCTCAGATCCAAAAGTCTTCAACAACAAAGTTGTGCGTCTCGTCGAGATGGTTGATTTTGATATAAAAGTCATCTTAACCCAAGTTCGTATGAAAAAGTGACGGCCCGATTTGTGGATTGCTGTCAGAAATCTGGGCTTGGCCGGATCATCCGGGCCTAGAGCCGGACATCCAGGCCAGGGGTCATGAGAAGTCCGTATTTGGTTAGATTTTGATGATTTGGACGGCAAGGCAAGTCCTTTTCTTGTACTGGAAGTCCATCCGCCTCTTATATAGACAAGAGGTGACGGCCGATTGAGCAACACACAATCGAACAAACATATACTACTTTTTACCTTTACTTTTCCTTGTCCATTGTTCTTCTTCTTCCTCGTTCTTCATCCGTTCTTCTTTATTGCAGGGCGATGAACCTTGAGGCCCTAGGGGCGATCAGATCGACCTAGGGCAGCCCATAGCCGTCGCACGCCCTGACGGGGTCCCTCCCGGACGCGTGGGGTTTCGGGTCCTGAAAAGCACCCACCGGATTGCTTGCGTACCGCGCTTCTGGACGGGTCTCCTTCGACGTGAGCTGCGGTGCATCACCCTCGGAGTTGGAGGTACATGGTGACGTATTAGTGTGCGAACACACTTTTTGGCGACTCCGTTGGGGATGAAGCTTTGAACGGTCTCTAGCCCGTTCTTGCTACGAAGAGATCTTCATCAAGTTGCTACAGTCTACAAAGGTAGTATGAATACTCAATTCCCCTTTGTAGATGCAAATAATCCATATGTTGTTGCTAGATTATCTAATGGGTATAATGTATCGGCTAGCCCTAGCTTTATCGATCATGCATTTAATTATGTGCAAGAGCCGATGCAACAAAATCTCCATTCTTCTACCTCATATAATTTTAGCAACATGCAACACATGTATTCCAACTCCCATTCATCGGCAACCCAACAAATCCATAGGCTGATGAACAACATGATGAGTTTGTTTAATCAAGTTGAAACACCCCATGTAGGAAATTTCAATGGCATGCAACATAGTGTTTCATCTTTTTATTCATCGGCAAATAACTTGCAGTATGTTAATCCAAACATGCCAATGGATAGGGGAATTGGCCATGCTACTACTAGTTGTTCGGCCAATTACCCTCAAACATCATATGCTACACCTCATGCTACTAATTTGTTGGCACCATACGCAACTGTTGATATCCATAATTCGGCTCCGCACCTTCACGGTCATGGCCGAATAAGTGAAACTTCTATAGGAGCACAAATGCCTTCACCTACTACCGTGGCATATCATGTTCCCCCTGCACAATTACAGAATTTTGGCAACATCACATTACTGAAAGATTCTAAAAGCATAGGGGGCAACCATATCCAGACTGGGTAATTGAGAACAAGCTTACATTCTCTTGGGATTTGTGCAACTTTATTCGCCAGGAGTTAATAGAAGGCGGGAAGCCTCATGATTTTGTTTCTGTAAAAGCTAGAGTTGTGCAAATGATGTAGTCGCCCAGTGTTGTACCATCCACTGTACCACCTAAACAATTATAGAGTTTGGGCACCTCATTGCTGAAAGAGTCTCAAAGTATTGGGGGCAATCTCATGAGGAGTGGATGGAAATTGAGACGAAAAGGTTCAAAGCTCGCCAAGCTAAGATGTGGGCTAAAATTAGACAAGAGCGAGAAGCCTTGCAAATTCAAAAAGATAAAGGTATTGATTTAGGTAACAAAGAAAATTCAGTTATTGAAAAAGCCGAATCAAGTAGTATATATTTTGAATCCATCAAATCCAAAGAAGCAAGCGTTATTGAAAAAGGGCATGGAAAGCATAGCAAGACACTCATGCTTGATTTTTCGGAAGTTAATGGAACATATTTGCTGCCCTGTGAGTTTCGTGCCATAGAAATTGACAAGCTTCAAGGACAAGAGCAAGTAGCCGAACAAAGTTCAGATGACAAAGACCTTCAAATTTATGATGCATAAAATCAAGAAGAAAACTATGACATGGTGTTGGGAAACCATCCAGAAGCAAAGCACGATATTATTCACCACATGCAATCATCATGCTCTCCCAACATATTTGAAGAGGTATGTCTAGCAAGTAATTTACCTATATTCAGATTTGGTCACAACTTTATTGTTGATGCATCTATTAGAAAAAGTCTCATAAGTAATTTTCAAAGACCAATGAAGAAGGGCAATTTACTTGTTAGCAATAAAATTGTTACTAAGCATATCGGTCAATTTATTGTACCATTCAAACAGACCGATTGTGACTTATTATTGCAGCCAAAGCTTTTCCCATTGCTTTATTTAAAGCTCGTATCTAATTGGGTAGCTTTGCTTATTTATTACTTGGGTTGCATTTGCTTTCCATTGCGACATGTATGCTCTAACTATTTTCGTTTCAGAAATTTAAAGCCAAGGTTAAATTCTTTTGAGAAAACCGATGCTATTATGATATCTTATCGAAAGACATCGGATATAGAGTGAAAAACACATTGCATAGCCGAATGGGGAGATTCCAAATCTGAACCATTCATTTTCTTACCTCCAAATCCGTTCTCACAACAAGATCGGCTAGAGAATAAAAAATTTACCTTCAATTCAAGCATGTGTGATCAAATATTTGATTTGTTGTTGAGAAATAATTATATTAGAATTCTTGATCACCATGTTGAGCCATCTGTCCAGGGACGAATGTATTGTAAGTTGCATGATTCGTTCAAGCATAATTTTGAGGATTGCAACATGCTTCGTCAAATAGTTAAATCGGCCATTGATAAAGGACGGTTGAAATTTGTTGAGACACCAAGAGATGACCAGTCTATTCTGATTGGTTCTGGTGGCAAAATGTTTTTGCATCGGCTGCTGCAAGCCGATCCAATTAAAGAGAAGGCAAAAACTTCAGGTGATGGGATCAAGCTTTCAAGTAAAGAAGTTGTTGAAGAGCATAATGAACATAATCTTGAGGGCGAGAATTCCATTGAAGCTACAATGGATACGCCAAGGACTTGGGGGCAGCAAGCAAATCCAATGATCGATGAAAGCAAACCAAAAGAAAACAAAGGCCGAAATAAGTGCAAGTGTAAGCGATCAAAAATCACCTTCGCTGAACTATTGGATAAATATCAAAAGAAGAGTGAACAGAAGAATACTTATCGACCAAATCATGCGAAGAAATTAAGATCACCCCCAAGGTGCAAATATGAGGATCGGTATTGGCAAAGTGAGAATTTTAATGCAACATGTTTATCTGCAAAGTCCTAGCAAAAAGGTGAACAATATGGTTCGGAGGATGACCCTGAGATACATATCTATGGAACTTTATCATCGGATTGTTAATGAATTTGAGAAGTTTCACCCAAGTTTGCAACAAGGATTCAAACAAATAATGGCCGATATATATTTATCGCACTAAGCACATGCAAAGTGGCCTATGAAGTGTTGACATCGTCCTTAGAACCAACACGATACAAGTTATTTTTCGGCATGCTACCTTTGCCGAAAAACAGGGGGCATGTGTTGACGCTCAAAAATGGCCTGATCGCAAAGAGTGACTTGAGTCTATAATGGTATGAGGTTAAAATTATGAGTTCATGTCACCATCTGATGTCCCTCTTCTAGATGATCGAAATAAATATGAAGATGAACCAAAACGGAGCTCAAGTGCAGAAGATATGACAATTTTGGAGATACCCGTGTTGACATCAGATTAGAAAATGGCATGAAACCTAATTAAGATGGCCTTGGACGAAAAAACTTTCAACTGCAAAATTCTTCGTCTTGTCGAAACGGACAATATGTAAAAATCGTCCCCATCCGAGGTCGTATGCAAAAGTTACAGGCAAAACAATGGGCTGCAGCAGTATTTGGCCGGATCATCCGGCCGGAGGACGGATGAATGACCCGAACGTCCGGGCTATCATCCGAGTAAAGTAACAGAACCATAATTTTTGGGCTCCTTGAAGCCGGATCATCCGGATGGCACCCAGACCATCTGGGTGAAGCCCGGACGATCCGGACACGAGTCCGGACGATCCGGACAACTTTTTCTGCTGCAGACTTTAGGAAATGGCACGAAACACCATCAAGATGGCCATAGATCCAGAAGTCTTCAACATCAAAGTTGTGCGTCTTGTTGAGACAGTTGATTTTGATATAAAAATCATCTTAATCCAAGTTTGATGAAAAAGTGAAGGTCCGATTAGTGGACTGCTGTCAGAAATCTGGGCTTGGCCGGATCATCCAGGCCTAGAGCCGGACATCCGGGCCGGAGGTCGTGAGAAGTCCGAATTTGGTTAGATTTTTATGTTTTGGACGGCAAGGCAAGTCCTTTTCTTGTACAGGAAGTCCATCCATATCTTATACAGACAAAAGGTGACGGTCGATTGAACAACACACAATCGAAGAAACATATACTACTTTTTACCTTTACTTTTTCTTCTCTCTTGTTCTTGTTCTTCCTCGTTCTTCGTTCGTTCTTCTTTACAGCAGGGCGACGAACCTCGAGGCCCTAGGAGCGATCAGGTCAACCTAGGGCAGCCCATAGCCGCCGCGCGCCCTGACGGGGTCCCTCCCGGGCGTGTGGGGTTTCGGGCGTACAAAAGCGCCCACCGGATTGTCTTGCGTACCGCGCTTCCGGCCGGTCTCCTTTGACGTGAGCTGCGGTGCATCACCCCGGCATCGAGGGTACATGGTGACGTGTTCGTGTGCGAACAATCTCTTAGTTGTTATGTTGACAATGAAAGCATACCGCTCAAAATATTATTTATCTCTATTTCAAAACTCGAGCTATGGCACCTGTGCAAATCCCTGCTTCCCTTCGCGAATGGCCTATCTATTTACCTTTATTGCTGAGTCATCATCCTCTTATAAAAAGCACTAGTTAGAGAGCACCATTGTCATTTGTATGCATTCTTATTAATTTATATTGAGTATGACTGTGACTGAATCTATTTTACCATGAATTACAATGTCTAGTCAGTTCGTGATCTTCAGGGGTGATCTGCATTTATGTTTTGCGGTCTCAGAAAGGGCTAGCGAGATACCATCTTGTTATATTATATCATGATTGTTTTGAGAATGTGTTGTCATCTGAGATTTATTATTATTTCTCGCTAGTTGATTATGTCATTGATATGAGTAAATGTGAGAAGTAAACGTTATTGTGAATATGGTTAGTTCATAATCTTTGCTGAAAACTTGAATGCTCCCTTTACATATTTGCAACAACAAGATCAAACAGAGTTTCTAAAAGTTTTTCTTTATCACTTTCAGTTTGTCAACTGAATTGCTTGAGGACAAGCAATGGGTTACGCTTGGGGGAGTTGACAAGTCTCCATCGTATCTACTTTTCCAAACTCTTTTCCCTTGTTTTGGACTCTAACTTTGCATGATTTGAATGGAACTAACCCGGACTAACATTGTTTTCAGCAGAATTGCCATTGTGTTATTTTTGTGCAGAATAAAAAGTTCTTGGAATGACCTAAAAATTCATGGAGATCAGTTAGGGAATTAATAAAAAATATTAGCGAAAGAATCAAGTGAAGGGGGCCACACACCCAGGCTAGAAGGGTGGGGGGCGCGCCACCCGACCTTGTGGGCCCCTTGGACCTCCACCGACCTCAACTCCAACTCCATATATTCTCTTTCGGGGAGAAAAATTGGAGAGAATGATTCATCGCGTTTTACGATACGGAGCCGCCGCCAAGCCCTGTTCTTCCCCAGGAGGGTAGATCTGGAGTCCCTTTTGGGCTCCGGAGATGGGAATCCATCGCCATCATCATCATGAACCATCCTCTATCACCAATTGCATGATGCTCACTACCGTGCGCGAGTAATTCCATCGTAGGCTTGCTGGACCGTGATGGGTTGGATGAGATTTACCATGTAATCGAGTTAGTTTTGTTAGGGTTTGATCCCTAGTATCCAGTATGTTCTAAGATTGATGTTTCTATGACTTTTCTATGCTTAATGCTTGTCACTAGGGCCCGAGTTCCATGATTTCATATCTGAACCTAATATGTTTTCGTGAATATATTTGTGTTCTTGATCTGATATTGCAAGTTAAAGTCACCTACTACATGTTATGATCTGATACGTCTCCAACGTATCTACTTTTTCTCACGCTTTTCCTCTTGTTTTGGACTCTAATTTGCATGATTTGAATGAAACTAACCCCGGACTGACGCTGTTTTCAGAAGAACTACCATGGTGTTGTTTTGTGCAGAAATAAAAGTTCTCGGAATGGAACGAAACTTTTTGAGGATTATTTATATCAATGAAGAGAATTTCTGGAGCCAAGACCGACCAGAGAGGGGCCCCTGGGTGGGCACTACTCACCTAGGTGTGCCCCTCTCATGGCGCGCCCAGGTGGGTTGTACCCACCTGGTGGCCCCGCCGATGACCCCCCTCATACTATAAATTCACATTTGTCCAGAAAAAATAAGGGAGAAAGAATTATCGTGATCCACGAGACGGAGCCGCCGCCAAGCCCTGTTCTTCCTCGGGAGGGCAGATCTGGAGTCCGTTTGGGGCTCTAGGGAGGGGGATCTTCGTTCTTTGTCATCGCCAACCCTTCTCCATCGCCAATTCCATGATGCTCCCCACCGGGAGTGAGTAATTCCTTCGTAGGCTCGCTGGTCGGTGAGGAGTTGGATGAGATTCATCATGTAATCGAGCTAGTTTTGTTAGGGCTTGATCCCTAGTATCCACTATGTTCTTAGATTGATGTTGCTATGACTTTGCCATGCTTAATGCTTGTCACTTTGGGCCCGGGTGCCATGATTTCAGATCTGAACCATTTATGTTATCATCATTATATCCATGTTCAAGATCCGATCTTGCAAGTTATAGTCACCTACTATGTGTTATGATCCGACACCCCGGAGTGACAGCAACCGGGCCCACTCTCGGTGATGACCGCAGTTTGAGGAGTTCATGTATTCACTATTTGTTAATGCTTTGTTCCAGTTCTCTATTAAAAGGAGGCCTTAATATCCCTTAGTTTCCAATATGGACCACGCTACCACGGGAGGGTAGGAGAAAAGATGTCATGCAAATTCTTTTAATAAAGTACGTATGACTATTTACGGAATACATGCCTACATTATATCGATGAACTGGAGCTAGTGCCGTATCGCCCTAGGTTATAAGTTATAACTGCCACATGATGAATATCATCCAACAAGTCAACGATCCAATGCCTACGAATTTATCCTATATTGTTTTCGATAAGTTACTACTGCTATCATCACTGTTACTATTGCTGCTATAACTACTGTCAAAACTATCAAACTACTTTGCTACTGATCACTTTGCTGCAGATAATTAATCTCTAGGTGTGGTTGAATTGAAAACTCAGCTGCTAATACCTTCAAATATTATTTGGCTCCCCTTGTGTCGAATTTATAAATTTGGGTTGAATACTCTACCGTCGAAAGCTGTCGTGATCCCATATACTTGTGGGTTATCAAGACCTTTTTCTGGTGCCGTTGCCGGGGAGCATAGCTATATTTGTTGAGTCACTTGGGATTATTATCATATTATCACTATGAAGAATCTGAAGGATCCAAAGACTAAGATTTATCCCTCAAAGACGAGGGGAGGTAAGGAACTGCCATCCAGTTCTGCTTTAGATTCACCTTCTGTTATGAGTAAATTTGCAACACCACCACATGCTATTAATTCTGATATGTTGTAAGTTATTGATGATGCTACTTCTACTATGAATGATGCTTAGTACCTTGCTTGATAATGATGATGTGCCACTTGGATATTTTCTTGATAAACAAATTGCTAGAGTTATACAACATGATGTTGTTTAATCTAATGATGAGCTAGAAACTGAAACTCATGAAACACCTGCTAGAACTAGCCCTCCTAGATATGAATTGCCTAAGGTACCAGAAGGTTATGTTATGAGTGAAGAAGAAACTAGAGATATTCTTGCTTGCAATGATAGAGATGGTCTAGAGAAATTACTATGTGAAAACTGCTTTGTGTGATTTAGGAGCTGGTGTCAGTGTTATGCCTTTCTCTTTATATAAAAGACTTGACTTGAAGAAACTCACACCTACTGAAATATCTGTCGGCGTTTCGGGAATGGGGGTCCCCAGACTTGCCTGCCTGGGGCCTGCGGTGTGGCTCAAGTGGGGGCCCAGCTCTGCCCATCTTCATCAGCTCAAACTCAAGACCCTCGCGAGGGGCCAAGCCTCGCGGGGCAGACGACAGAAAGCTCCCTCAGAGGCAGCCTCATCAGGCAGGCTCGCGAGGAAGCGGAGAGATCAAGGCAGGGGTACTTGCAAGGAGCCCGTGACGCAAGCCATGACGATCGAGACCAGGCAGGCGACAGGCGGGCGCCGGCCTGCGTAGTGTCCTTGTTTCCCCCTTTGGTGCAAAGGGGGCAAGCACAGGCCAAGGCATCGGGCAAAGGTTACCATTCCGGTGCAACGACACCAAGACCAGCAGAGCGGCAGGACGGAGGTCACCGTGGAGCCCAAGACGGCATCATCACCAGTGCTTTTGGCAGCCAAAGATCACCTTTGGTCAGGATAACTTGTACTAGATGTTCCCCTTCAAAATGGCCAATTGTTGGCGCCCTTCCCGCTCATTATTTGGGGAGAGGCCAGGGCCTCAATAAATAGAGCTAGCTACCACAGAGTAGAGGAGAGATGGACACACCTAGGCATCTAGATATCTGATAGAGCCCTAGCAGAGAGAGAGAGGCGACTGAACTCACCCAAGCAGTTCATCGCACCAGCTCAAGAACACCTCTCGCGAGGCTGTTCTTCCCTTGTACTGTTCATCATCAGCCCCTGAGGCAATCCACCACACCACACACTGGAGTTGGGTATTACACCACAACGGTGGCCCGAACTAGTATAAACCTCGTGTCCCTTGTGTTGTTCGTTGTTTCCAGCTTAGATCACGCGAGGAGATTGGATGTAGATAAGTAGGGGAGAGATCTCAGCGCGAACCCCAGTGTTCGAACCTCAAGGGTCTGCCGGAACCCGAAATCCGACATCCGGCGCGCCAGGTAGGGGTGCGCTGGAATCTTTCTTCCGCTGTTCGCGTGCTATCTTCCGTCGTGTCCATGGCTGACGCTCGTCGGGCTCGCGCCGAGCGCCGAGCTGCTCTCGCCACCCGCGTCACCCAGACGGCGCCCGTCGGCGGACGCCCTCGTCGTTCCCCGTCGCCTGCTGCCAACACCGCCACCGGCCCGGCGGGGAACGAGCAGCAGGCCTCATCCCAGCATCCTTCGGTACGGCGGGAGGGCCACACCGCCACACCATCGCTGGCTCCAGCCGCTTCGTCGTCCCACGCCCGTCGTGCCCCCATGGACGCGCACGCCACGCTGCTCCCGGCGAGAGAGCTCTTGCACTACCGCCCCGTCGACGACCTTTATGAGGACTGGCTCGCCCGCAATACCGAGCTCGTCAGCACCGCGGGGGGCTCCCCCTTGCTGTCCCTCTCGCTGCCTCGCCCACCATTCCGTGCAGGAGGCGAGGATCATGAGGTGCCTCCACCACCTCCTCCCCAAGAAGGCGCCCTGGCTCCAAGGCGCGCAGCCCCAGGGCGAGACCCTCCGCGTCCGGCGCTTGCGCAGTAAGAAAGGAGCTTCCAAGAGATCCCTCGTCCCCAGGAAGGTGCTCGCGCGCTTCCAGCGCCGGCGCGCCAAGATCGCGTCCCTGCACCTCCACGCCAAGACCCCGTGCTGCTCCAAGCGGCGGCGCGCGATAATCCCCAGGAACAAGCCCAGCACCAACAAAAGGCGCCGGTGGCCACGGCAGGCTGCCGCGCCCTCACCCCCGAGCTACGCGGCGTCGCATGGCCAGGCAAGTTCAAGCCTGACCTGCCCCCTCGCTTCGATGGCACGGCGGACCCCGCGGAGTTCCTACAGCTCTACGAGCTATGCATCAAAGCTGCCAACGGAGACGAAAGGGTCATGGCAAACTGGTTTCCCATGGCGCTCAAGGACGGGGCCCACACCTGGCTCCTGAACCTGGCTCCTGGCACGATCTCCTCCTGGGACGAGATGCGCACTTGCTTCATCGCCAACTTCCCGGGCACTCGCGAGCGGCCCCCGGCCATGAGCGATCTGCGCTGCATCAAGCAGCAGCAAGGGGAAACCCTGCAGAAATACATCCAGCGCTTCAACAACGCTCTCCTCAAGATCCCCAAGGTGACTGAAGAAGCCATCATCTCGGCCTTCTCCGATGGCGTATGCGACATCAAGATGAAGGAGGAGCTAGCAATCCATGAAGACCTATGCACATCCCTGGAGCTATTCAACTTGGCGACCAAGTGCGCCAGGGCTGAGGAAGGGCGCCTCTCCCTCCTCGAACTCCCGGCTGCCGACCCAGAAGAGAAGAAGCCCAAGGACAAGGACGTGAAGTGCAAGGGGGCTGCCGTGCTAGCAGCGGAACCAGACACCAAGCGAGGCAGGGATCAGCCTGAGTCATCCAAGGGCAGTCGGTATTGTGTGTACCACGACCTCCACACCAACGAATGTCAAGAGCTCAGGGCCGTGAGAGATGGACGTGTCGGCCGACGCCCCGAGCGCAACGACAGGGGCTATGGCCGAGGAGGAGGAAGAGGTGGCGGACGATGGGAAGACCATGGCCCTCGCCAAGGGTGGCGTGACTGACCTCACGAGGATCGCTGGCAGGACCAGCCTCGCGAGGGAGGCTGGAGAGATCAGCCTCGTGAGGATCACCCGCACGGCAACGCAGGCCTTCCTCCTCTGCCGTCACCACCAAGGAGGAATGAAGACCAACATCAAGACGAGGGGGCTGGGGGCTTCCAGGAGCTGCGCGCAATCGCTTGCATCTTGGGTGGAGTGCAGGCCCCAGCCTCACGGCGCATCTTCAAGCAGTTTGCTCGCGAGGTGAATGCAGTCCTCCCCAAGCTTGAGGCCACGCACCCTCTCAGGTGGTCTGCATGCACTATCACGTTCAGCTTAGTGGATCAGCTCAAGTGTGCGGCGACGGCCGGAGTCCTCCCGATACTTTGCTCCCCAGTCATCAGCAACGTGCACGTCACCAGGACCCGCATTGAAGGCGGAGAAGGACTCAACGTCCTGTCCATCGAGACGTTCGACAATCTCCAAGTGCCATACGATCAGCTTCAGCCGACCAAGCCCTTCTCAGGAGTCACTGACGGTTCCACTATTCCAATAGGGCAGGTTCGCCTTCCAGTCACCTTCGGGCAGCGCAACAACTATCGCACCGAGCTCATCGACTTCGACGTCACCCACATCCGTCTGCCATACAATGCCATCCTCGGGTACCCAGCCCTGGCCAAGTTCATGGCAGTGATTCACCATGGATACAATGTCCTCAAGATGCCAGGAAGCGGTGGAGTCATCACCGTACCCTGTGAAGAAAGGGACGCAGTGTGTTCAATTGAGCGCGCGTTCCAAGCCGCAGCAATCGAAGACCCGGACCACAGAAACGGAAGACTTCCCGAGGCGACCCTTTAGAAGAACAAGGTTTCGCCTGGCCCAAGCCATAAGGAGGCAGGCGCCTCCGGAGGTGTTGCGTCAGGATCTGCGCCCAATCAGGGAGCGCCACCCTCTCTCACATAGGAAGGCACGCCCGGCGCCCTCTTCAGGCAAGGCTCAGGGGCTCTCTCTTGGAGAGCCACCAACTTTGCCAAGGTCGCGAGGGAGGCGCTCGGGCACCACTTGGAGGGGTGCTTCCAGGCACGTTTCCCTCAGGAAGGTACAAGGCAAGGAAGACCAAACCCTAGGAGTTCATCGCAAGAAACACCCAGGAGCTACAGGAGTCGAAAGTCATGCGCGGCAGCCGCCGCTTGCCCGCCGTAGCCCCACATCCAGGCGAGGATGGTGGGCTGCGCGTCTGCATCGATGTGCCAGGGCTGAACCAAGCCGCGTCTCAGGAGCGCCTCTGGCCTTCGCGCGTGGGGCGTTGTGAGGGTCCACCTCACAACTACGTTCTCATGCCTTTTGGCCTGCCGAGCGCGGTCGCGGCTCATCAGCGTCTGCTGAGGAGCATTCTGGAGGCTCAGGAGATCAGGCATTGTGTGGTCCTGGCGGAGATGGAGATGGCCCTCGGAAACCCACCTGTGCCCCCGGAGCCTCCCGAGGCTCCTGGGCCTGGGGGCTCGTGAGGGTCGACGTCATCATCGCGCATCGCCCACTTCTTCAGCATCACTTCATCTTCAACGGGACCAGGTGACATCTTTCTAAATTCCGTTTTTAGCTAGGAGCTCCCTCAGGGCCGCATCATTCCCACGTCGCGTGGGTCCGTCCCTGCGGCATGTATCCGTTTTGCTTATGCTCTTTACTTACCTTATTGGGGGCGCCCCTCGGGCTGCATCATCCCCGAGCCGCTCGGGCCTGGCCCAGCGGCATTTGCTTTTCTCGCGTCTATTTAAAATGAACTTGCTCTTTCGCGCTTAATTGTCACCTGCTGCTCATCGCGGACTTCTCCGCTTTCATGCAAAGCGCTTGCACGTTAAAAGGGGGGTACCTGAGCATCGCGACTCATGGGCTCCTACTAGCTCTCCAGCCCTCACCCCCTGGCCTTGACCCACGGCATCACGACCTGTCATACCAGCGGCGGCTGAGCTAGCTCGAGGGCCAGGACCTGAGGACGTAGAGCATTTGCATTCTAACCACCCTGCAGGAACACACCATTGATAAAGGCCAGAGCCAGGCGCAACCCGCCTCGAGGTAGGGCCTCGTGAGTCCCGCGCTGGCTCATGAGTGCCCAGATACACCTTTCATAGCCCTACCGTGCCGGCCACGTGTCAGGGCGGGGCTGTGCACGCCCGGGGGCTCCTCCCAGAGGGGAGCCCCCTCCCATGTACCAGTGGAAGCACCATGCTCCGCGCTGGCTGACGACACTGCCGAGGAGCGGCTATGCCCGTACACATACGAAAGCGCTATGCTCCGCACAGGTGATAAACAACTGAGGGCGGCCTACGACCATACCAACCTCAGGGATCCCAGAGCTCAGTGTCCGGCACCATCGCTACGCCTCCCTTTGGGAGCGCCGCGCGAGGGGGCTAGACACGGGGGCTACTCCCGGGCCTTTGCCCGAGCGCACGCCACCCAGCCAGGTCCCTCGGACCTGGTTGTCACGCGCCCCTCCCTGAGCGGAGCCAAGGTATGGAAACCCGTTTTAACGTCAAGGGGGACTCCTGAGCATCGTGACTCAGGAGCCTAACTTGCCCCGTAGCCCCTCACTCCTTAGTCCCGTCCTAGTTTCCGGTCGGGGCTAACGCTAGGTGAGGTATGCATGGGGCCGGGCCCTGCCGACGCAGAACGACCAATCCACTCCTTGTTCCCCCCTTTCCAAATTGTTGCTTGCGCGTCAAGGGGGACTCCTGAGCATCGCGACTCAGGAGCCTAACTTGCCACATAGCCCCTCGCTCCTTAGTCCCGTCCTGGTTTCCAGTCGGGGCTAACACTGGGTGAGGTATGCGCGGGGCCGGGCCCTGCCGACGTAGAGCGCGAGCAAGTAGGGGAGAAAAATGCAAATTACAGGAAATTCAAAGCAAATATTACAAGCCATAGATTGTTTCACAACGTCAAACACAAGTTTAAACGCCTCTGCGAGGCATGGCGCATGTTGCAGGAACAAAAACAGGACGGACGCCACGAAGGGGTCACTCTCCGGTGGCGCCGCCGCCTGTGGTAGAGTCACGCTGGACGACTCCGCCTCTCGGGGCCATGGAGCTGGCGGCACCGTGCGCGGGCAAGATGCTGAAGGCGCGGAACCTCCCCAGCAAAGCTTCGGCTTGGCCTTTCACGGCCTCAGCGGCAGTGGCGACAAAGTCGCCGCTCACGGGTTCCAGCAGGCTGTCGAAGTCGACGTCGGGGTCGCACAGGTAGACGTGGCTGAGGACATGCGTCAGCGCCGTAGAAGACAGGGCACGCGCCTCGGCCTCGGCCGTGGGGCCAAGGCCGTCTACGACATCTTCAAGCGCATGGACCGGGAAGGGAAGCAGTTTGGCGGGGCCGTCCTCCGCACCGGCCAACGGCTCCTCCAAGCCGCTCTCGTAAAGCGTCCTCAGCGCGGCACGAGCCTTCTTCTCCATCTCCGCGAAGGCCACCCGATCCTCCGCCAGGACCTTCGCCTTGGCGTCTAGCTCAGTCCTCTCCGCCTGCAGCGACTGCTCCAGCGTCTCCAATCGGCCGTGGCGGTCATCAAGCTTGACGTCCCGGTCCTTGATGGCAGCCTCTCGAGCCTTCATCTCCTTCTCTTTCTCATGGTGGCCGTGGACATCCTTGGCGAGCTCGTCGCGCAGGCCTTGAAGCTCGGTCTCTAGCGCCTCGCAGCGAGCCTTGGCAGCCGCAGCGTCGCCCAGGGCAGCGTCGCAAGCGGCCTTGGCTTGGTTGGCGGCCTGCTTCTCCCCATCGGAGGCCGACACGGCCTGGCTCAGCGCTGCTCAAACGGAGGCAGCGGAACGGGCCCAGCCAGAAGCTAGCTCCAGGCGCCCGGCCACTAGGCGAGGGTCCGCGCTCAGAAGATCCTCCCGCAGCTGGCTCAGTTCGCTGGCGACCTGGTCCAGGACGGTGGCAGAGGGAACAGAAGAAGCGGGAACTGGCGGAGCAAGCGAAGAGGACGGCAGCGTGATCACGGCTTGGCAGGAAGGAACCCCCTGGGCCTTGGCTGCCCCGGCTGCAGCATCGAGCGCAGTCGACTCCAGGATCAGCGGGGCCACGGGGGCTGACTCCTCACGGAGGCGTCCTAGTCGGCCTCACGAGGACGACCGGGCGGGGGAGGCGCGAGCCTCGCTGTCTTCCTCCCCAGCGGACGAAGGCGCCGCCCCGGCAGATGGACTCGCCCCAAGCAGGGCCGCGGAAGCCCCTCTCAATCTCTTCGACGCAGGCGCCAGCCTGACGAAGAATATGGACATCAATCCTCGGCGGCAGAAACCAAGCAAAGCACGAATCAAGCACTTACTGGTCGTCGCTCGCGAACTCAAGCAACCTCCGACCAAACTTGACGCCCGAGAGCCTGCAGCTAGGGTAAGCCTCGGGAGGCCCGGGAGCAGAGGGCACGTCAGGAGGGCTGGAGCTGGCCCCAGACCGCCCAGGGACCAAATAGACCCTGGGGGGAACCAGCCCCGACCTGCCCTTCCTTGTGACCAAGGGAGAGTCCTCCCCTCCTCGCCTTGCGCCGACCTCGTCATCGTCTAGCATGGAGCGGAGGGCCTGGGACCTGCGTCGAGGGAAAGACTCCCTCGACTCCTCGCCAGTCGCCTCAGAGTCAGACTCTTCCTCCTCCGCCTCTTCTTCCCCCTCGCTCCCGCTGGAGCTGTCGGAGGACACATTCACCATCGCCTGTGCCGCAAGACCCTCGAGAGCTTCCGCGGGCACCAGCCCCTCACCATTGAAGGTGGGCATGTCGTTCACCACCTGCTCCCAGTCGTCATGAAGGAACAAGGGGACGGGGGCACCCACCGGCTTCGCCACATCTCCCCCAACCAAGGAATGGAGGGCCGCGACCAGATTCTTGTCGGTCAGGGCCTCAGAGCTTAGGTGCAACGCGGCGTCCACT
Organism: Triticum urartu; assembly: GCF_003073215.2. NCBI lineage: Eukaryota > Viridiplantae > Streptophyta > Magnoliopsida > Poales > Poaceae > Triticum > Triticum urartu. Next base: position 162,981,884 of record NC_053028.1, read on the forward strand.
TCCCCAAGCCTCCACAATGGGAGCGAGTGCTCCTGGAGTGGAGCCACCCGGTGCTCCAAGAACTCCCTCAGGAGCGTGGCCCCGGTCAGCTTCGCCGCCCCCAAGTTGCTTGGCCTCAGGTCCGCGTTCATCCTCTTTAGCACCGCCTTCGCACGGGGGTCGACGAGCTCCGTGCGGGACCACGCGTCGACAGCCTTGGGCTGCCCCGTAGGCAACACCAGACAGGGGTGGAGGCTCCTGACGTCCACCATGACCCACTTGCTCCGGAAGCCTTCGATTCTCTTCCCAGGCTTTGAGATAGCATTGGAGTTGGAGTATGCGATGAAGCTCGCACATGTGGAGACATGGACACTGGAAACCCGGAGGGAAAAATAGTGACGCAATAGGGCCACCGAGGGCTTTACCCCGACGTGAGCCTCACATGAGTAAGCAAAAATCGCCAGGAGAAGAACAGAGTTGGGGTGGAGATGCAGAGCCTGCAAGTTGTACTGGCGGAGAACAGCAAAGAAGAACTCAGAGAAAGGAGGCACCAGACCGGCGACGATGGCGCTCACAAAGAGCGGATAGAAGGTGCTCCCCTTGCCTTCAGGCTAGTCGGAGCTAGCCTTGAGCACAGTCGCCCCCTTGCTGCCCTGCGCCATCGTCATCAGGCGCGTGAGGGCAAGGTTCTTCTCCGGCAGGTTCGGGGAATCCAGAGCCGGCGAGTACCAAGCCTCGGTCGGGGACTTGCGAGGCGCCATGGTGTGCCGGATGAGGAGGATTGAGACAGATCTGGATGATTTCGGGAGCAAGAAGGAGGAGAGCGAGAAAGGGGACCTGGGGCGAGGCGAACAAGAACAAAGCAGGTAAGTCTGGCCCGAGCACCTCTTTTGTCAGATGGACGGTTGCCGAGGCATCGTGGGGAAGCGCAGGCGCCCACGTCCAGTTAATCACCACGCGGCGCCCAAGGCCGCAGGCTATTGGGGCCCGCGGCGCTTCATGCTTGCCCCTTCGCTTCCCTGCTAGGCCAAGCCCGGGTGCGCCTTGGCCCCGGGGGCTACTATCGGCGTTCTGGGAACAGGGGTCCCCAGACCTGCTTGCCTGCGGCCTGCGGCGCGGCTCAAGTGGGGGCCCAGCGGGGCCCATCTTCATCAGCTCAAGCTCAAGACCCTCGCGAGGGGCCAAGCCTCGCAGGGCGGACGACAAAAAGCTCCCTCAGAGGCAGCCTCATCAGGCAGGCTCGCGAGGAGGCGGAGAGATCAAGGCAGAGGTACCTCGCGAGGAGCCCGTGATGCAAGCCATGACGATCGAGACCAGGCGGGCGCCGGCCTGCGTAGTGTCCTTGTTTCCCCCTTTGGTGCAAAGGGGGCAAGCACAGGCCAAGGCATCGGGCAAAGGTTACCATTCCGGTGCAACGAGATCAAGACCAGCAGAGCGGCAGGACGGAGGTCACCGTGGAGCCCAAGACGGCGTCATCACCAGTGCTTTTGGCAGCCAAAGACCACTTTTGGTCGGGATAACTTGTACTAGATGTTCCCCTTCAAAATGGCCAATTGTTGGCGCCCTTCCCGCTCATTATTTGGGGAGAGGCCCAGGGCCTCTATAAATAGAGCTAGCTACCACAGAGTGGAGGAGAGATGGACACACCTAGGCATCTAGAGATCTGATAGAGCCCTACCAGAGAGAGAGAGAGAGGCGACTGAACTCACCCAAGCAGTTCATCACACCAGCTCAAGAACACCTCTCGCGAGGCTTTTCTTCCCTTGTACTGTTCATCATCAGCCCCTGAGGCAATCCACCACACCGCACACTGGAGTAGGGTATTACACCACAATGGTGGCCCGAACCAGTATAAACCTCGTGTCCCTTGTGTTGTTCATTGTTTCCAGCTTAGATCACGCGAGGAGATTGGACGTAGATCGGTAGGGGAGAGATCTCCGCGCGCACCCCAGTGTTCGAACCTCAAGGGTCTGCCGGAATCCGAAATCCGACAATATCTTTGCAAATGGATGACAAATCAACTGCCATACCTATCGGTATTTGTGAGGATGTGCCCGTTGTTGTTGCTAACGTTACTATTTTGACAGACTTTGTTATACTTGAGATGCCCGAGGATGACAACATCTCAATTATCCTTGGTAGACCCTTCTTGAATACTGCAGGAGCTGTTATTGATTGCAACAAAAGCAAGGTCACTTTCATATCAATGGTAATGATCATACGGTGCACTTTCCGAAAAAACAATTCCAAGTGAATGGTATTAATGTTATTGGAAAATCTTCGACAATCACTATTGGAAGTTTTCAAATACCTCTACCTCCTGTCAAAAAGAAATATGAAATGCTTATTGTTCGGGAAATGCAAATCCCCATAGAGGTAACTTAGTGATTTACGAAAGTTTTTCGGTTTCATGCTAATCGAAAGTGGTTGTTAATAAGACTTGATCAACCTTATTAATGAATAATTTTTGAACGGAATGAAATTGATGAATTTAGTAAGCACTACTTTCTGTCACTACTTTTTATTCTCTGTTTTATTTGTTAAATAAAATAAAATGCCATGTTTTGTCTGTTTTCTGAATTTTCCGTGCAATAAAAAATGACCCAAAAATAAAAGTTCTCAGAATGCCCTGAAAATTTTATACGATTTTTTTCCTGAACATTTTAGAATTTTTTGTGCAAAAATTACCAGTGGGAGGTGCACCTGGTGGGCAGAACCCACCAAGGCGCGCCAGCACCCCTGGCGCGCCGTGGGGGGTTGTGGTCCCCACGTGGGCCCCCTCACTTACCTCTTCATCCCACATCATCACTCTCCACCAGAAAAAATTCTCCATTGCTCTCTCTCCCGAGTTCTTGCTCATTTTGCTGCCATTTTCGATTTCTTTGCTCGAAGCTCCATCTCCTAAACTGTTTCGGGGATTTGTTGCTTGGTATGTGACTCCATCATTTGTCCAATTAGTTTTTGTTTTAGTGGTTTATACTTTGAATAAATAGCTACTCTTGGTGCTGCTGTAGATGTGCTTGCATGTTGAATTCTTAGTGCTCTAAGTAGTTTGAATACTTGCTATGGCCTCTATGTATCCCTATGAGTAGTTGCTATTAGTTTTGTGAAGTTATGTTGGAAAAATTTTGTGGACTAAAAATTCAGATTTTGTTCATAGGAAAAATTGTACGCGGACATGAATATCTTTAGGAAATTTGGCTCTAAGAAGAATTCCAAGGGTGTTATTGGGGAGTCTTCTCACAATGATCTCCAACTTTGGAGGTTGCCGGAGGTACGGTCATGCGAATGGCCGCACATCCCATTCCTACAAGAAGCTGGAATTCATGAGGAGTTCATGCAATTCATTGCCAACACTTATCACACCGACTTCATCGCAGGTGAGTGTGACCAGCACCAAATCCTCACAAATGCTTTTGTTCAATGCTTTACATTCCTGCCTAGAAATAATCCTCCTGAAGTGAGCTTTAATTTATATGATGAAAACCACCAGATACCTCTTACTGAATTTTGTAACATATGCATGATCCTGTCTAATGGGAGTTTGGCTGAGCCTAGGCCGGCTGAGTTTGAGGATTTCTGTCGCACTTTGACAGTGGGGGATGAAAGCAGAGTGTCAGCCACCACCACTGGTGGATTACATTTTCCTACTGTTCATTAATTTGCATATTTCATTACCAAATGCTTGCTTGCTAGGGAGAAGGTGGGTGCACTTAGCTCACCAGACCTTGCTGTTTTACTCGTGCAATAGAGGGCGACAACACTTATTGCTTGGGAGCTATTGTGGCTCATCTCCTCCATCTTAATAAATCTCAGGTAAAATACATGGGATTTTTGCTACTCATTTGGCCGCTCACTTCAAGGTTGTGATACGCCCCCATGATGTCCCTCTCACCACAGTTTACCTAGACCGTGCAGCCATGGATCACCATCACTTTCTTGCACATGATCATCCTGATCTTGCCATTCCTTATAACTTGTTCTATAATGTTGACACTCGTGATGTTATCCCCTTGCCTGCACCTGCTTTGTTTGATTCTGTTGCCAGGGCGGATACCGGATTATGCCTGCGGACATTCTCGCCTTCTGGAACGCTCTTCTGCTGCAGAAGCTGCACAGGCACCTCCACAGTTGGATGAGTGGATGCCTGCTCCTCAGGATCCCTACTACCATCCAGGCTACTGGTCGATTACCAACTTAGGCCAAAAGCATAAGCTTGGGTGAGTACATGTTTCTCACCGACATTATATTCATGCTCACATATCATTCTATCTGTCGGTGTTCACACTTTTCATTGTATCATCCATATTTAGATTTATTTTTCCTGCTTTCTTCTTGTGTGTTTGAAAAACTTTAGGAAAAACCAAAAAATAGTTGTAGTGATTTACTTTCTATGCATGCTTAGTAGTAATACTAAAAAGAAAATCCAAAAAGATTTCCATGTTCTTCTTTTGCTTGTTGGGAACTTTCCCGTGTAAATAGTTTTTTCTCGTTTTTGCTTTTCCCTTTTATTTGCTTGTTGAAGAAAACCAAAAACTCCAAAAATATTTCAGTGTGTTTCTCTAAATTTCTTTTCTTTTTATTCGAGTTGCACCGAGCAGAAGACCATGATGAAAATGTTGAGTGGCTCTCATATGAATAATTGTTGAAATAATAAAGAGACCATTTTACCTTGTCTTCTCCTGTTGAATAAAATGTTTTGCAGATTCCAGCTTAGTCCATGGCACTCTTGCACTATTATTATTTTCATATCATTCGGTCATGAAAGTGAAAGGCAATAATGACGATATTCGATGAGCTGGCCGTGGCAAAGAGAAACTAGT